>NC_088413.1:84479798-84507298 GCF_034236695.1 Oncorhynchus nerka | reverse complement strand
ATCAATCTACACACAATCCTCCTTAAATAAATGTTTGCTAATTTATAAAAACAGAAAAAAACATTCAGACCCTTTACTCAGTACTTTGTTGAAGCACCTTTGGCAGTGATTACAGCCTCCAGTCTTCTTGGGTTTGACGCTACAAACTTGACACACCTGTATTTGGGAAGTTTCTCCCGTTCTACTCTGCAGATCCTCTCAAGCTCTGTCAGGTTGGATGGGGAATGTTGCTCCACAGCTATATTCAGGTCTCTCCAGAGATGTTCGATCGGGGCTCTATCTGGTCCACTCAAGGACATTCAGAGACTTGTCCTGAAGCCACTCCAGCATTATCATTATCGTTGTCCTGATAGAAGGTGAACCTTTACCCCAGGTCCTGAGCGCTCTGGAGCAGATTTTCATCAAGGATCTCCCTGTCCGTTCATCTTTACTTTGATCCTGACTAGTTTCCCAGTCCCTGCCGCTGAAAAACATCCCCACATCATGATGCTGCCACCACCATGCTTCACCGTAGGGATGGTGCCAGGTTTCCTCCAGACGTGACGCTTGGCATTCAGGACAACTTCTTCCATTTAAGAACGATAGAGGAACGATAGAGGAACGATAGAGGAACGATAGAGGAACGATAAAGGCCACTGTGTTCTTTTTATTTGTTTTATTTAATCAATTTTAGAATAAAGCTTTAACGAATGTGTAAAAAGTCAGGGGGTCTGAATACTTTCTGAAGGCACTGTATATATATATATATATTATTATTATTATTATTATTTGGGGCTGGGAGGGGGTTAGATCAGCTTTAATATTGCACATTTTAGCTCCTACAAATGTAATTGTCTGCATCATTTCCAATACCCCATACATTTATTTTTGTAATTAAATACACTACTGTTCAAAAAGTTTGGGGTCACTTAGAAATGTCCTTGTTTTTGAAAGAAAAGCACATTTTTTGTCCATTAAAATAACATCAAATTGATCAGAAATACAGTGTAGACATTGGTAATGTTGTAAATTACTATTGTAGCTGGAAACTGAAGATTTTTTTATGGAATATCTACATAGGCGTATAGAGGCCCATTATCAGCAACCATCACTCCTGTGCTCCCAATGGCACGTTGTGTTAGCTAATCCAAGTTTATAATTTTAAACGGCTAATTGATCATTAGAAAACCCTTTTTCAATTATGTTAGCACAGCTGAAAACTGTTGTCCTGATTAAAGAAGCAATGAAACTGGCCTTCTTTAGTCTAGTTGAGTATCTGGAGCATCAGCATTTGATTACAGGCTCAAAATGTCCAGAAACAAAGAACTTTCTTCTGAAACTCGTCAGTCCATTCTTGTTCTGCGAAATGAAGGCTATTTCATGTGAGAAATTTCTAAGGAACTGAAGATCTCGTACACGCTGTGTACTACTCCCTTCACAGAACAGCAAAAATTGTCTCAAACCAGAATAGAAAGAGGAGTGGGAGGCCCCAGTGCACAACTGAGCAAGAGGACAAGTACATTAGTTTCTAGTTTGAGAAACTGACACCTCACAAGTCCTCAACTGGCAGCTTCATTAAATAGTACCCGCGAAATATCCGTCTCAACGTCAACAGTGAAGATGCGACTCCGGGATGCTGGCCTTCTTGGCAGAGTTCCTCTGTCCAGTGTTTGTGTTATTTTGCCCATCTTAATCTTTTATTATTATTGTCCAGTCTGAGATATGGCTTTTTCTTTTCAACTCTGCCCAGCATCCCGGAGTCACCTCTTCACAGTTGACGTTGAAACTGGTGTTTTGCGGGTACTATTTGAAATGAAGCACATTCAAATTAAGAACACTTATGAAGCTGCCATTGGAACACAGGAGTGATGGTTGTTGATAATGGGCCTCTGTACGCCTATGTAGATATTCCCAAAAAAATCTGCTGGTCCAGCTACAATAGTCATTTACAACATTAACAATGTCTACACTGTATATCTGATACATTTTATGTTATTTCATTGTCAAAAAATTTGCTTTTCTTTCAAAATCAAGAACATTTCTAAGTGACCCCAAACTTTTAATATAATTTTAATATTTATATATATTTGTACATTATTTCCCCTAATGTCAATCTCCATACCTGCTCCTGCTGACTCGATATTGTGGTGTGGTATTCTGTCAAGATGTGCGTAACTGGTGGCAGTGAAGTCAGACGCAGGAGAGCAGAACTCGGTAATAGCCAAAGTAGTTTAATTACAAACCCCAACGGCATAAGGCAATAAACAACTAGGTACAAAACCCGATGCACACCAGTAAACAAGTGCACAAGCACTTACAAATAAACAATACCACACAAACACATGGGGGGGAACAGAGGGAACCTGTTGCAACCCTAGGGGCAGTATTTTCATTTTTGGAGAAAAAAAACGTAATTGACAGCTTTGGATAGAAAACACTCTAACGTTTCCAAAACTGTAAAGATATTGTCTGTGAGTAAAACAGAACTGATGTTGCAGGCGAAAGCCTGAGAAAAATCTAATTCGGAAGTACCCCATATTTTGAAAGCGCTGCGTTCCAATGAGTCCCTATTGAGCTGTGGATGTGCCATCAACCAGCTTATGCTTTCTACGTATTCCCCAAGGTGTCTACAGCATTGTGGCGTAGTTTTACGCATTTATGTTGAAGAATAGCCGTAGGCGGCTACATTGCGTAAGTGGTCACCTGATGACTCCCAGGGTGACTCAGAGATGTCTCCCAGGGTAAAATACAGAGGTAGCCATTACTCCAATCGGTCCTACTGAAAAACTAATTGTCCCGACGGATATATTATCGAATAGATATTTGAAAAACACCTTGAGGATTGATTATAAACAACGTTTGCCATGTTTCTGTTGATATTATGGTAATTTGGAATATTTTTCAGGCAATTTCCTGGCGATTTCTCAGCCAAACGTGAAGAACAAACGAAGCTATTTCGCCTACAAAAATCATCTTTTGGGAAAAAATGGCTTTGGCTATCTACCTGGGAGTCTCGTGAGCGAAAACATCCGAAGCTCATCCAAGCTAAACAATTTATTTTGAGTGCTTTTCTGATTTCCGTGACCAAGTTACCTGCTGCTAGCTGGACAAAATGCTATGCTAGGCTATTGATAAACTTACACAAATACTTGTCTAGCTATGGCTGTAAAGCATATTTTGAAAATCTGAGATGACAGGGTGATTAACAAAAGGCTGTGTCTCAATATATTTCATTTGTGATTTTCATGAATAGGAATATTTTCTAGGGATATTTATGTCCGTTGCATTATGCTGATTAGTTTCAGGCGATGATTACGATCCTGCATGCGGGATGGGGAGTCAGTTGAGGTTTTAAATACACAGCACGTAATGAGGGAATGAAAACCAGGTGTGTGGAAAAACAAGACAAAACAAATGGACCGTCGACGTCGACCACCGAACACCACCCAAACAAGGAGAGGCACCGACTTCAGCAGAAGTCATGACAGGAACCCCCTTGACCAGGGCTTCAAAGGCTTCAAAGCCTTGATGACAGCCAACAGCTCCCGGTCTCCCAAGTCAAAGTTTTGCTCCGCCGGGCTGAGCTTCTTCGAGAAGAAGGCACAGGGGCGGAGCTTCGGTGGCATACCCGAGAGAGCACGTCTCCAATCCCAGCCTCGGACGCATCCACCTCCACTATGAACGCCAAAGAGAGATCCAGATGTGCCAGCACGGGAGCCGAGGTAAACAGAGCCCTCAGGTGACCGAAGGCCCTGTCTGCCTCAGCCGACCACTGAAAACGCACAGGTCCCATGGTGGTAGTCGGCCAATTACGCATGGCTGAAATGCGGTCACTCTCCATCTCCACCCCCGAGGTGGAATGGGGTACCCTAGGAAGGAGACAGACTGCTGGAAGAACAGGCATTTCTCAGCCTTGACGTACAGGTCACCCTGCCTGTGCAGGTCCCTTAAAATCTCATCTACAAAGGCTTGGAAAACTGATGGAGAATTCAACAACTTCCTCACCATTTTAGATAAGCATGCTCCGTTCAAAAAATGCAGAACTAAGAACAGATATAGCCCTTGGTTCACTCCAGACCTGACTGCCCTCGACCAGCACAAAAACATCATGTGGCGGACTGCAATAGCATCGAATAGTCCCTGCGATATGCAACTGTTCAGGGAAGTCAGGAACCAATACACGCAGTCAGTCAGGAAAGCTAAGGCCAGCTTCTTCAGGCAGAAATTTGCATCCTGTAGCTCCAACTCCAAAAAGTTCTGGGACACTGTGAAGTCCATGGAGAATGAGAGCACCTCCTCCCAGCTGCCCACTGCACTGGGGCTAGGTAACACGGTCACCACCGATAAATCCATGATTATCGAAAACTTCAACAAGCATTTCTCAACGGCTGGCCATGCCTTCCGCCTGGCTACTCCAACCTCGGCCAACAGCTCCGCCCCCCCCCCCCCCCCTCCGCAGCTACTCGCCCAAGCCTCTCCAGGTTCTCCTTTACCCAAATCCAGATAGCAGATGTTCTGAAAGAGCTGCAAAACCTGGACCCGTACAAATCAGCTGGGCTCGACAATCTGGACCCTCTATTTTTGAAACTATCCGCCACCATTGTCGCAACCCCTATTACCAGCCTGTTCAACCTCTCTTTCATATCGTCTGAGATCCCCAAGGATTGGGAAAGCTGCCGCAGTCATCCCCCTCTTCAAAGGGGGGAGACACCCTGGACCCAAACTGTTACAGACCTATATCCATCCTGCCCTGCCTATCTAAGGTCTTCGAAAGCCAAGTCAACAAACAGGTCACTGACCATCTCGAATCCCACCGTACCTTCTCCGCTGTGCAATCTGGTTTCCGAGCCGGTCACGGGTGCACCTCAGCCAAGCTCAAGGTACTAAACGATATCATAACCGCCATCGATAAAAGACAGTACTGTGCAGCCGTCTTCTTCGACCTTGCCAAGGCTTTTGACTCTGTCAATCACCATATTCTTATCGGCAGACTCAGTAGCCTCGGTTTTTCTGATGACTGCCTTGCCTGGTTCACCAACTACTTTGCAGACAGAGTTCAGTGTGTCAAATCGGAGGGCATGCTGTCCGGTCCTCTGGCAGTCTCTATGGGGGTGCCACAGGGTTCAATTCTTGGGCCGACTTTTTTTTCTGTATATATCAATAATGTTGCTCTTGCTGCGGGCGATTCCCTGATCCACCTCTACGCAGATGACACCATTCTGTATACTTCCGGTCCGTCCTTGGACACTGTGCTATCTAACCTCCAAACGAGCTTCAATGCCATACAACACTCCTTCCGTGGCCTCCAACTGCTCTTAAACGCTAGTAAAACCAAATGCATGCTTTTCACCCTAGTAAAACGGACTATCCTACCGATCCTCGACTTCGGCAATGTCATCTACAAAATTGCTTCCAGCACTCTACTCAGCAAACTGGATGCAGTTTATCACAGTGCCATCCGTTTTGTCACTAAAGCACCTTATACCAGCTACCACTGCGACCTGTATGCTCTAGTCGGCTAGCCCTCGCTACATATTCGTCGCCAGACCCACTGGCTTCAGGTCATCTACAAGTCCATGCTAGGTAAAGCTCCGCCTTATCTCAGTTCACTGGTCACGATGGCAACACCCACCCGTAGCACGCGCTCCAGCAGGTGTATCTCACTGATCATCCCTAAAGCCAACACCTCATTTGGCCGCCTTTCGTTCCAGTTCTCTGCAGCCTGTGACTGGAACGAATTGCAAAAATCGCTGAAGTTGGAGACTTTTATCTCCCTCACCAACTTCAAACATCTGCTATCTGAGCAGCTAACCGATTGCTGCAGCTGTACATAGTCTATCGAAATAGCCCACCCAATTTTACCTACCTCATCCCCATACTGTTTTATTTATTTACTTTTCTGCACTTTTGCACACCAATATCTCTACCTGTACATGACCATCTGATAATTTATCACTCCAGTGTTAATCTGCAAAATTGTAATTATTCGCCTACCTCCTCATGCCTTTTGCACACAATGTATATAGACTCTCTTTTTTTTCTACTGTGTTATTGACTTGTTAATTGTTTACTCCATGTGTAACTCTGTGTTGTCTGTTCACACTGCTATGCTTTATCTTGGCCAGGTCGCAGTTGCAAATGAGAACTTGTTCTCAACTAGCCTACCTGGTTAAATAAAGGTGAAAAAAAAACCTGTATGGCATGACAAGGTACTCTGAGGTCGTACTGAACGCCGTCTTTCACTCGTCCCGGATACGCACCAGGTTGTAAGCACTCCTGAGATCAAGGTTTGTGAAGAATCGCGCCCCGTGCATTGACTCAATCGACATGGCAATAAGAGATAGCGGGTAACTGTACCTCATTGTTATCTGATTAAGGCTTTGCGCAGACCTCCATCCTTCTTCTTCACAAAAAAGAAACTCGAGGAGGCGGGTGAAGTGGATGACTGAATGTTCCCTGACATAGGGATTCGGAGACATATGTTTCCATAGCCATCGTCTCCGCCTGTGACAGAGGATACACGTGACCCCTGGGAAGTACAGCGTCTACCAGGAGATTTATCGTGGAGACTTGGTCTGGTCTTTCCACCATAGTAGCACCAACGGAAACACCTAAACACCTCTCCGAGCACTCTCGCGAGCCAGGTGCCTTATGCTGGGAATGGGGGGAAAACTTAGGGAAAGAAACATACAAAAACATGTGTGCAACAGAGGACTCTGGGTGAGAATGGTGCCTTCTCACCTGAGGTGACGCCAGAGTGCCCTGCCTGCTGCCTTGACCCCCAGAGGAACCAACCCGGCACCGACCGGCAGTGTGACCTCTGCGGCCACAGATGGTGCACGAGACGGAAGCTCTTCTGGTCTCCCTGAGCGCACATCGCCATGGCCATTGGAGTGGTGGTGCTGGGGGATGGAACCAACAGACCCTGATCTGGACGTCCGCGGGTGGCCAGCAGGTCATTCAGCCAATTGGACAGGTCCACCAGCTGGTCGAATGTGAGGTTGGTGTCCCTGTAGGCCATCTCTCGATGGACGTCCTCGCACAAATTTCAGCAATAGTGGTCAATTAGGGCCCTGTCGTTTGATCCCGCTCCGGCGGCCAGGGTCCGTAAGTCCAATGCGAACTCCTGTGCTCTCCTCGTCTCCTGCCACAGGTGGAAAAGGCATTCACCCGCCGCTCTGCCACAGACACAATGGGTGAATTCGCCCAGACACAATGGGTGAATTCCTCAAAGTGGTCCAGCACCGCATCTCCTTCCACCCATACGGCGTTGGCCCACTCCAGGGCTTTCACTGAGAGGCTCGAGATGAGGGCGGACACCCTCTCACGGCCCGAAGGAGCCAGGTGGATGGTTGCCAGGTATAACCCCAACTGCAGCAGGAAACCCTGGCAGCGGGCAGCCATCCCATCGTACTCCACCGGGGAGGGAGAGGCGAATTCCACTGGAACCGGGTGCAGGGGGAGTGAGTAGTGGAGAACCCTGTTGTGCTGGTGGGGGTGCTGAAGGAACTCTCCGTCTCTCCAAGCAGTCCATTGCTTGGACGACGTGGACCATCGCTGTGTGTTCCTGGACACGCTCCCCGATCTCCATACCAGGGGTACCTGCTCCTGCTGCCTCCATATTGTGGTGTGGTATTCTGTCAAGATGTGCGTAACTGGTGGCAGTGAAGTCAGACGCAGGAGAGCAGAACTCTGTAATAGCCGGAGCAGTATAACTTCTTACGGCTGAAATCCCGTTAACGGGATCAATATATCAGCCAGTGAAAGTGCAGGGCGCCAAATTCAAACAACAGAAATCTCATAATTAAAATTCCTCGAACATGAAAATATTTTACACCATTTTGTTGTTAATCCCACCACTGTGTCCGATTTCAAAAAGGCTTTACGACGAAAGCACACCAAACGTTTATGTTAGGTCAGTACCTAGTCACAGAGAAACACAGCCATTTTTCCAGCCAAAGAGAGGAGTCACAAAAAGCAGAAATGGAGATAAAATGTATCACTAACCTTTGATGATCTTTATCAGATGACACTCATAGGACTTCATGTTAGACAATACATGTATGTTTTGCTCGATAAAGTTCATATTTATATCAAAAAATCTCAGTTTACATTGGTGCGTTATGTTCAGTAATGTTTTGCTTCCAAAACGTCTGGTGATTTTGTAGAGAGCAACATCAATTTACAGAAATACTCATAATAAACATTGATAAAAGATACAAGTGTTATGCATGGAATTATAGACCACTTCTCCTTAATGCAACCGAAAGTGAGAGGTTATAATCTGAATGAAGGGAAAAAGGTCATTCTTGAACACCTGAGCCATTCTTACTAATCTGCTAGAGGACCCGTTTGGATTTAAATATAGTTTTATGATAAATATCATTTTATGACTGTATGATTTAGTTAGAGGTCCAATGCTTTAATATTTAATCATTTCTGCCCTCCAAATTGATATTCATCATATAAATAGGCCCATTTAATTTGGTCTGACTTGCCTTTCCAAATAAAGTGGAATATATTTTGCTCATAGAATTTAAATAACATGTCGCTAGGGTTAGGATACAGGATACTGTACATACTTCCTCAATCAGCCTGACTAACCGGTGTCTGTATGTAGCCTCGCTACTGTTATAGCCTCTCTACTGTATATAGCCTCTCTACTGTATATAGCCTCACTACTGTTATAGCCTCTCTACTGTATATAGCCTCACTACTGTATATAGCCTCTCTACTGTATATAGCCTCGCTACTGCATATAGCCTCTTGATAGGTGAGAATTGTCTGTTAATTGAAAGATTAGAATTTCCCGCCCTGAAACATGATTTGCAAATAAATTCATAAAAAATCCTACAATGTGATTTTCTGGATTTTTTTTTCTCATTTTGTCTGTCATAGTTGAAGTGTACCTATGATGACAATTACAGGCCTCTCTCATCTTTTTAAGTGGGAGAACTTGCACAATTGGTGGCTGACTAAATACTTTTTTGCCCCACTGTATATAGCCTGTCTTTTTACTGTTGTTTTATTTCTTTACTTACCTATTGTTCACCTAATACCTTTTTGCACTATTGGTTAGAGCCTGTAAGTAAGCATTTCACTGTAAGGTCTACACTTGTTGTATTCAGCGCACATGACAAATAAACTGACAACAGAGAGAACATCATGACATAGTCAGGTCAACTAACGACAGGGAGAACAACTACTGTACTTTGTGGGTGCAATTGTGCATGTCTGTGTGTGTGTGTCTGTGTCTGTGTCTGTATGTGTATGTGTGTGTGTGTGTGTGTGTGTGTGTGTGTGTGTGTGTGTGTGTCAGCTTGTGGTCCCAAAGACCAGGGAATACTGTGTTAATCTGGGTTTAACCCTGGTGGTATTCCGGGAAGGAAGGAGGAACATTGGGGGTTTCCGTTATTCCCAAATCATTTCCACATCATTCCCAGTCCCACTTGCCTCCACCTCTCCTCCGGGATAAGCTTGGCTTTTGTCCTGGTCGGGATCGCCACCTCCCTCCTCTGTTTGCCTGTTTTAGTCCCAGAGAGCGGGAGTTCTGTTTGCCTGTTCTAGTCCCAGAGAGCGGGAGTTCCGTTTGCCTGTTTTAGTCCCAGAGAGCGGGAGTTCCGTTTGCCTGTTTTAGTCCCAGAGAGCGGGAGTTCTGTTTGCCTGTTTTAGTCCCAGAGAGCTGGAGTTCTGTTTGCCTGTTTAGGTCCCAGAGAGTTGGAGTTCTGTTTGTCTGTTTTGGTCCCAGAGAGCTGGAGTTCTGTTGGTCTGTTTTGGTCCCAGAGAGCTGGAGTTGTTTTTCCTGTTTTAGTCCCAGAGAGCTGGAGTTCTGTTTGCCTGTTTAGGTCCCAGAGAGTTGGAGTTCTGTTTGCCTGTTTTAGTCCCAGAGAGTTGGAGTTCTGTTTGCCTGTTTTAGTCCCAGAGAGTTGGAGTTATGTTTGCCTGTTTTAGTCCCAGAGAACTGGAGTTGTTTTTCCTGTTTTAGTCCCAGAGAGCTGGAGTTCTGTTTGCCTGTTTTAGTCCCAGAGAGTTGGAGTTCTGTTTGCCTGTTTTAGTCCCAGAGAGTTGGAGTTCTGTTTGCCTGTTTTAGTCCCAGAGAGCTGGAGTTGTTTTTCCTGTTTTAGTCCCAGAGAGCTGGAGTTCTGTTTGCCTGTTTAGGTCCCAGAGAGTTGGAGTTCTGTTTGCCTGTTTTAGTCCCAGAGAGTTGGAGTTCTGTTTGCCTGTTTTAGACCCAGAGAGCTGGAGTTGTTTTTCCTGTTTTAGTCCCAGAGAGCGGGAGTTCCGTTTGCCTGTTTTAGTTCCAGAGAGCGGGAGTTCCGTTTGCCTGTTTTAGTCCCAGAGAGCTGGAGTTCTGTTTGCCTGTTTTAGTCCCAGAGAGCGGGAGTTCCGTTTGCCTGTTTTAGTCCCAGAGAGCTGGAGTTCCGTTTGCCTGTTTTAGTCCCAGAGAGCTGGAGTTCCGTTTGCCTGTTTTAGTCCCAGAGAGCGGGAGTTCCGTTTGCCTGTTTTAGTCCCAGAGAGCTGGAGTTCTGTTTGCCTGTTTTGGTCCCAGAGAGCTGGAGTTCTGTTTGCCTGTTTTAGTCCCAGAGAGCTGGAGTTCTGTTTGTCTGTTTTGGGCCCAGAGAGCTGGAGTTGTTTTTCATGTTTTAGTCCCAGAGAGCTGGAGTTCTGTTTGCCTGTTTTAGACTCAGAGAGCTGCAGTTTCCCAGAGAGGAGTGGGCTTTGTCTGAACCTGCTGTGTAAAATATGATTCACATATTGTCTTTTACTCTGACTTAAATCACTGTATCAGTTTATTGGGCATGTTGTATGCATTCTGTAGCCACAGAGAGAAAAAGGAAGAAAGAGATAGATAGATAGAGGAAAGATATCACTATTCAACGAAGAATGTCACGGAATTCAAATTAAATATATTGTTTTAAAGTACAGGGATAATGTTACTCCATTGATGTCAGTCTCTGGTGTGACTAGTTAATTGAAGGCGTACCAGAGAGCGCACGTCTCCAATCCCAGAAGATGGTGTCTAGTTAGTTGATGGAAAGGAGGTAATGATGGTGACTAGTTAGTTGATGGAAAGGGGATAATGATGGTGACTAGTTAGTTGATGGAAAGGAGGTAATGATGGTGACTAGTTAGTTGATGGAAAGGAGGTAATGATGGTGAATAGTTAGTTGAGTGACAACAGGTAACCATGGTGTCTCTAGTTAGTTGAAGGACAGCAGGTAATGATGGTGTCTAGTTAGTTGAGAGACAGCAGGTAACCATGGTGTCTAGTTAGTTGAGGGACAGCAGGTAACCATGGTGCCTCTAGTTAGTTGAGGGACAGCAGGTAATCATGGTGTGTCTAGTTAGTTGTTGGAAATGAGGTAATGATGGTGTTTAGTTATTTGAGGGACAGCAGGTAATGATGGTGTCTCTAGTTAGTTGAGGGACAGCAGGTAATGATGGTGTCTAGTTAGTTGAGGGACAGCAGGTAACCATGGTGACTAGTTAGTTGAGGGACAGCAGGTAACCATGGTGTCTAGTTAGTTGAGTCACAGCAGGTAACCATGGTGACTAGTTAGTTGTGGGACAGCAGGTAATTATGGTGTCTAGTTAGTTGAGTGACAGCAGGTAACCATGGTGTCTCTAGTTAGTTGAGGGACAGCAGGTTACGATGGTGTCTAGTTAGTTGAGGGACAGCAGGTAACCATGGTGTCTAGTTAGTTGAGGGACAGCAGGTAATGATGGTGTCTAGTTAGTTGAGGGACAGCAGGTAACCATGGTGTCTAGTTAGTTGCGGGACAGCAGGTAACCATGGTGTCTCTAGTTAGTTTAAGGACAGCAGGTAACAATGGTGTCTCTAGTTGGTTTAAGGACAGCAGGTAACGACGGTTTCTCTAGTTAGTTGAGGGACAGCAGGTAATGATTGTGTCTCTAGTTAGTTGAGGGACAGCAGGTAACCATGGTGTCTCTAGTTAGTTGATGGATAGCAGGTAACCATGGTGTCTAGTTAGTTGAGGGACAGCAGGTGATGATGGTGTCTCTAGTTAGTTGAGGGACAGCAGGTAACCATGGTGTCTCTAGTTAGTTGAGGGACAGCAGGTGACAATGGTGTCTCTAGTTAGTTGAGGGACAGTAGATAACCATGGTGACTAGTTAGTTGAGGGAGAGCAGGTAAAGATGGTGTCTCTAATTATTTGAGGGACAGCAGGTAACCGTGGTGTCTCTAGTTAGTTGAAGGACAGCAGGTAACCACAGTGTCTAGTTAGTTGAGGAACAGCAGTTAACGATGGTGTCTAGTGAGTTGAGGGACAGCAGGTAAAGATGGTGTCTCTAGTTAGTTGAGGGACAGCAGGTAGCCATGGTGTCTCTAGTTAGTTTAAGGACAGCAGGTAACCATGGTGTCTCTAGTTAGGTAAGGGACAGCAGGTAATAATGGTGTCTAGTTAGTTGAGGGACAGGAGGTAACGATGGTGTGCACTTATTTGAGGGACAGCAGGTAACGATGGTGTCTCTAGTTAGTTGAGGGACAGCAGGTAATGATGGTGTCTAGTTAGTTGAGGGACAGCAGGTAACCATGGTGTCTAGTTATTTGAGGGACAGCAGGTAATGATGGTGTCTAGTTAGTTGAAGGACAGCAGGTAACCATGGTGACTAGTTAGTTGAGGGTCAGCAGGTAACGATGGTGACTAGTTAGTTGAGGGATAGCAGGTAACCATGGTGTCTCTAGTTAGTTGAGGGACAGCAGGTAACGATGGTGTCTAGTTAGTTGAGGGACAGCAGGTAACCATCAGCAGGTAACGATGGTGTCTCTAGTTAGTTTAGGGACAGCAGGTAACGATGGTGTCTCTAGTTAGTTGAGGGACAGGAGGTAACGATGGTGTCGACTTATTTGAGGGACAGCAGGTAACCATGGTGTCTCTAGTTAGTTGAGGGACAGCAGGTAATGATGGTGACAAGTTAGTTGAGGGACAGCAGGTAACCACAGTGTTTCTAGTTAGTTGAGGGACAGTAGGTAACCATGGTGTCTCTAGTTAGTTGAGGGACAGCAGGTAACCATGGTGTCTCTAGTTAGATGAGGGACAGGAGGTAACCATGTTGTCTCTAGTTAGTTGAGGGACAGCAGGTAACCATGATGTCTAGTTAGTTGAAGGACAGCAGGTAACCATGGTGTGTCTAGTTAGTTGAGGGACAGCAGGTAACCATGGTGTCTCTAGAAAGTTGAAGGACAGCAGGTAACCATGTTGTCTGTAGTTAGTTGAGGGACAGCAGGTAACCATGGTGTCTCTAGTTAGTTGAGGGACAGCAGGTAACCATGGTGTCTCTAGAAAGTTGAAGGACAGCAGGTAACCATGTTGTCTCTAGTTAGTTGAGGGACAGCAGGTAACCATGGTGTCTCTAGTTAGTTGAGGGACAGCAGGTAACGATGTGTATCTAGTTAGTTGAGGGACAGCAGGTAACCATGGTGACTAGTTAGTTCAGGGATAGCAGGTAACCATTGTGTCTCTAGTTAGTTGAGGGACAGCAGGTAACCATGTCTGTAGTTAGTTGAGGGACAGCAGGTAACCATGGTGTCTCTAGTTAGTTGAGGGACAGCAGGCAACGATGGTGTCTCTAGTTAGTTGAGGGACAGCAGGTAACCATTGTGTCTAGTTAGTTGAAGGACAGCAGGTAACCATGGTGTCTAGTTAGTTGAAGGACAGCAGGTAACCATGGTGTCTCTAGTTAGTTGAGGGACAGCAGGTAACCATGGTGTCTCTAGTTAGTTGAGGGACAGCAGGTAACGATGGTGTCTCTAGTTAGTTGAGTGACAACTGGTAACCACGGTGTCTCTAGTTAGTTGAGGGACAGAAGGTAACGATGGTGTCTCTAGTTAGTTGAGTGACAGCAGGTAACCATGGTGACTAGTTAGTTGAGGGACAGCAGGTAATGATGGTGTCTCTAGTTAGTTGAGGGACAGCAGGTAACCATGGTGTCTCTAGTTAGTTGAGGGACAGCAGGTAACGATGGTGTCTCTAGTTAGTTGAGGGACAGCAGGTAACCATGGTGACTAGTTAGTTGAGTGACAGCAGGTAATGATGGTGTCTAGTTAGTTGAGGGACAGCAGGTAACCGTGGTGTCTCTAGTTAGTTGAGGGACAGCAGGTAACAATTGTGTCTCTAGGTAGTTGACGGACAGCAGGTAACCATGGTGTCTCTAGTTAGTTGAGGGACAGCAGGTAACCATGGTGTCTCTAGTTAGTTGAGGGACAGCAGGTAACCATGGTGTCTCTAGTTAGTTGAGGAACAGCAGGTACCCATAGTGTCTCTAGTTAGTTGAGGGACAGCAGGTAACCGTAGTGTCTTTACTAGTTAAGGAACAGCAGGTCACCATGGTGTCTCTAGTTAGTTGACGGACAGCAGGTAACCATGATGTCTCTAGTTAGTTGAGGGACAGCAGGTAACCATGGTGTCTCTAGTTAGTTGAGGAACAGCAGGTAACTATGGTGTCTCTAGTTAGTTGAGGGACAGCAGGTAACCATGGTGTCTCTAGTTAGTTGAGGGACAGCAGGTAACCATGGTGTCTCTATTTAGTTGAGTGACAGCAGGTAACCATGGTGTCTCTAGTTATTTGAGGGACAGCAGGTCAACATGGTGTCTCTAGTTAGTTGAGGGACAGCAGGTAACGATGGTGTCTACCTATTTGAGGGACAGCAGGTAATGATGGTGACTAGTTAGTTGAGGGACAGCAGGTAACGATGGTCTCTCTAGTTAGTTGAGGGACAGCAGGTAACCATGGTGTCTCTAGTTAGTGGAAGGACAGCAGGTAACCAAAGTGTCTCTAGTTAGTTGAGGGACAGCAGGTAACCATGGTGTCTCTAGTTAGTTGAGGGACAGCAGGTAACGATGGTCTCTCTAGTTAGTTGAGGGACAGCAGGTAACGATTGTGTCTCTAGGTAGTTGACGGACAGCAGGTAACCATGGTGTCTCTAGTTAGTTGAGGGACAGCAGGTAACCATGGTGTCTCTAGTTAGTTGAGGAACAGCAGGTACCCATAGTGTCTCTAGTTAGTTGAGGGACAGCAGGTAACCGTGGTGTCTTTACTAGTTAAGGAACAGCAGGTAACCATGGTGTCTCTAGTTAGTTGAGGGACAGCAGGTAACCATGGTGTCTCTAGTTAGTTGAGGGACTGCAGGTAACCATGGTATCTCTAGTTAGTTGAGGGACAGCAGGTAACCATGGTGTCTCTAGTTAGTTGAGGGACAGCAGGTAACCATGGTGTCTGTAGTTAGTTGAGGGACAGCAGGTAACCATGGTGTCTAGTTAGTTGAAGGACAGCAGGTAACCATGGTGTGTCTAGTTAGTTGAGGGTCAGCAGGTAACGATGGTGACTAGTTAGTTGAGGGATAGCAGGTAACCATGGTGTCTCTAGTTAGTTGAGGGACAGCAGGTAACGATGGTGTCTAGTTAGTTGAGGGACAGCAGGTAACCATCAGCAGGTAACGATGGTGTCTCTAGTTAGTTTAGGGACAGCAGGTAACGATGGTGTCTCTAGTTAGTTGAGGGACAGGAGGTAACGATGGTGTCGACTTATTTGAGGGACAGCAGGTAATGATGGTGACTAGTTAATTTAGGGACAGCAGGTAATGATGTTCTATCTAGTTAGTTGAGGGACAGCAGGTAACCATGGTGTCTCTAGTTAGTTGAGGGACAGCAGGTAATGATGGTGACAAGTTAGTTGAGGGACAGCAGGAAACCACAGTGTTTCTAGTTAGTTGAGGGACAGTAGGTAACCATGGTGTCTCTAGTTAGTTGAGGGACAGCAGGTAACCATGGTGTCTCTAGTTAGATGAGGGACAGGAGGTAACCATGTTGTCTCTAGTTAGTTGAGGGACAGCAGGTAACCATGATGTCTAGTTAGTTGAAGGACAGCAGGTAACCATGGTGTGTCTAGTTAGTTGAGGGACAGCAGGTAACCATGGTGTCTCTAGAAAGTTGAAGGACAGCAGGTAACCATGTTGTCTCTAGTTAGTTGAGGGACAGCAGGTAACCATGGTGTCTCTAGTTAGTTGAGGGACAGCAGGTAACGAGTGTGTATCTAGTTAGTTGAGGGACAGCAGGTAACCATGGTGACTAGTTAGTTCAGGGATAGCAGGTAACCATTGTGTCTCTAGTTAGTTGAGGGACAGCAGGTAACCATGTCTCTAGTTAGTTGAGGGACAGCAGGTAACCATGGTGTCTCTAGTTAGTTGAGGGACAGCAGGCAACGATGGTGTCTCTAGTTAGTTGAGGGACAGCAGGTAACCATTGTGTCTAGTTAGTTGAAGGACAGCAGGTAACCATGGTGTCTAGTTAGTTGAAGGACAGCAGGTAACCATGGTGTCTCTAGTTAGTTGAGGGACAGCAGGTAACCATGGTGTCTCTAGTTAGTTGAGGGACAGCAGGTAACGATGGTGTCTCTAGTTAGTTGAGTGACAACTGGTAACCACGGTGTCTCTAGTTAGTTGAGGGACAGCAGGTAACGATGGTGTCTCTAGTTAGTTGAGTGACAGCAGGTAACCATGGTGACTAGTTAGTTGAGGGACAGCAGGTAATGATGGTGTCTCTAGTTAGTTGAGGGACAGCAGGTAACCATGGTGTCTCTAGTTAGTTGAGGGACAGCAGGTAACGATGGTGTCTCTAGTTAGTTGAGGGACAGCAGGTAACCATGGTGACTAGTTAGTTGAGTGACAGCAGGTAATGATGGTGTCTAGTTAGTTGAGGGACAGCAGGTAACCGTGGTGTCTCTAGTTAGTTGAGGGACAGCAGGTAACGATTGTGTCTCTAGGTAGTTGACGGACAGCAGGTAACCATGGTGTCTCTAGTTAGTTGAGGGACAGCAGGTAACCATGGTGTCTCTAGTTAGTTGAGGGACAGCAGGTAACCATGGTGTCTCTAGTTAGTTGAGGAACAGCAGGTACCCATAGTGTCTCTAGTTAGTTGAGGGACAGCAGGTAACCGTGGTGTCTTTACTAGTTAAGGAACAGCAGGTAACCATGGTGTCTCTAGTTAGTTAAGGGACAGCAGGTAACCATGGTGTCTCTAGTTAGTTGAGGAACAGCAGGTAACTATGGTGTCTCTAGTTAGTTGAGGGACAGCAGGTAAAGATGGTGTCTCTAGTTAGTTGAGGGTCAGCAGGTAACCATGGTGTCTCTAGTTAGTTGAGGGACAGCAGGTAACCATGGTGTCTCTAGTTAGTTGAGGGACAGCAGGTAACGATGGTGTCTCTAGTTAGTTGAGTGACAACTGGTAACCACGGTGTCTCTAGTTAGTTGAGTGACAGCAGGTAACCATGGTGACTAGTTAGTTGAGGGACAGCAGGTAATGATGGTGTCTCTAGTTAGTTGAGGGACAGCAGGTAACCATGGTGTCTCTAGTTAGTTGAGGGACAGCAGGTAACGATGGTGTCTCTAGTTAGTTGAGGGACAGCAGGTAACCATGGTGACTAGTTAGTTGAGTGACAGCAGGTAATGATGGTGTCTAGTTAGTTGAGGGACAGCAGGTAACCGTGGTGTCTCTAGTTAGTTGAGGGACAGCAGGTAACGATTGTGTCTCTAGGTAGTTGACGGACAGCAGGTAACCATGGTGTCTCTAGTTAGTTGAGGGACAGCAGGTAACCATGGTGTCTCTAGTTAGTTGAGGGACAGCAGGTAACCATGGTGTCTCTAGTTAGTTGAGGGACAGCAGGTAACCGTGGTGTCTTTACTAGTTAAGGAACAGCAGGTAACCATGGTGTCTCTAGTTAGTTAAGGGACAGCAGGTAACCATGGTGTCTCTAGTTAGTTGAGGAACAGCAGGTACCCATAGTGTCTCTAGTTAGTTGAGGGACAGCAGGTAACCGTGGTGTCTTTACTAGTTAAGGAACAGCAGGTAACCATGGTGTCTCTAGTTAGTTAAGGGACAGCAGGTAACCATGGTGTCTCTAGTTAGTTGAGGAACAGCAGGTAACTATGGTGTCTCTAGTTAGTTGAGGGACAGCAGGTAAAGATGGTGTCTCTAGTTAGTTGAGGGTCAGCAGGTAACCATGGTGTCTCTAGTTAGTTGAGTGACAGCAGCTAACCATGGTGTCTCTAGTTATTTGAGGGACAGCAGGTCAACATGGTGTCTCTAGTTAGTTGAGGGACAGCAGGTAACGATGGTGTCTACGTATTTGAGGGACAGCAGGTAATGATGGTGACTAGTTAGTTGAGGGACAGCAGGTAACGATGGTCTCTCTAGTTAGTTGAGGGACAGCAGGTAACCATGGTGTCTCTAGTTAGTGGAAGGACAGCAGGTAACCAAAGTGTCTCTAGTTAGTTGAGGGACAGCAGGTAACCATGGTGTCTCTAGTTAGTTGACGGACAGCAGGTAACCATGGTGTCTCTAGTTAGTTGAGGGACAGCAGGTAACCATGGTGTCTCTAGTTAGTTGAGGGACAGCAGGTAACCATGGTGTCTCTAGTTAGTTGAGGGACAGCAGGTAACCATGGTGTCTGTAGTTAGTTGAGGGACAGCAGGTAACCATGGTGTCTAGTTAGTTGAAGGACAGCAGGTAACCATGGTGTGTCTAGTTAGTTGAGTGACAGCAGGTAACTATGGTGTCTCTAGTTAGTTGAGGGACAGCAGGTAACCATGGTGTCTCTAGTTAGTTGAGTGACAGCAGGTAACCATGGTGTCTCTAGTTAGTTGAGGAACAGCAGGTAACGATGGTCTCTCCAGTTAGTTGAGGGACAGCAGTTAACGATGGTGTCTCTAGTTAGTTGAGTGACAGCAGGTAACCATGGTGTCTCTAGTTAGTTGAGGAACAGCAGGTAACTATGGTGTCTCTAGTTAGTTGAGGGACAGCATGTAACCATGGTGTCTCTAGTTAGTTGAGGGACAGCAGGTAACCATGGTGTCTCTAGTTAGTTGAGTGACAGCAGCTAACCATGGTGTCTCTAGTTATTTGAGGGACAGCAGGTCAACATGGTGTCTCAAGTTAGTTGAGGGACAGCAGGTATCGATGGTGTCTACCTATTTGAGGGACAGCAGGTAATGATGGTGACTAGTTAGTTGAGGGACAGCAGGTACCGATGGTCTCTCTAGTTAGTTGAGGGACAGCAGGTAACCATGGTGTCTCTAGTTAGTGGAAGGACAGCAGGTAACCAAAGTGTCTCTAGTTAGTTGAGGGACAGCAGGTAAATATGGTGTCTCTAGTTAGTTGAGGGACAGCAGGTAACAATGGTCTCTCTAGTTAGTTGAGGGACAGCAGGTAACGATCGTCTCTCTAGTTAGTTGAGGGACAGGAGGTAACCATGGTGTCTCTAGTTAGTTGAGGGACAGCAGGTAACCATGGTGACTAGTTAGTTGAGGGACAGAAGGTAACGATGGTGTCTCTAGTTAGTTGAGGGACAGCAGGTAACCATGGTGACTAGTTAGTTGAGGGACAACAGGTAACCATGGTGTCTCTAGTTAGTTGAGGGACAGCAGGTAACCATGGTGACTAGTTAGTTGAGGGACAGCAGGTAACCATGGTGTCTCTAGTTAGTTGAGGGACAGCAGGTAACGATGGTGTCTCTAGTTAGTTGAGGGACAGCAGGTAACCATGGTGTCTCTAGTTAGTTGAGGGACAGCAGGTAACCATGGTGTCTAGTTAGTTGAAGGACAGCAGTTAACGATGGTGTCTCTAGTTAGTTGAGGGACAGCAGGTAACAATGGTGTCTCTAGTTAGTTGAGTGACAACTGGTAACCACGGTGTCTCTAGTTAGTTGAGTGACAGCAGGTAACCATGGTGACTAGTTAGTTGAGGGACAGCAGGTAATGATGGTGTCTCTAGTTAGTTGAGGGACAGCAGGTAACCATGGTGTCTCTAGTTACTTGACGGACAGCAGGTAACCATGGTGTCTCTAGTTAGTTGACGGACAGCAGGTAACGATGGTGACTAGTTAGTTGAGGGACAGCAGGTAACCATGGTGTCTCTAGTTAGTTGAGTGACAGCAGGTAATGATGGTGTCTCTAGTTAGTTGAGGGACAGCAGGTAACCATGGTGTCTCTAGTTACTTGACGGACAGCAGGTAACCATGGTGTCTCTAGTTAGTTGACGGACAGCAGGTAACGATGGTGACTAGTTAGTTGAGGGACAGCAGGTAACCATGGTGTCTCTAGTTAGTTGAGTGACAGCAGGTAATGATGGTGACTAGTTAGTTGTGGGACAGGAGTAAATGTCAGTTGGCTTTTCATTGCCAAGCATTCAGCGAGAGAGTGGGAGAGGGAGAGAATTAGAGGGAGCCTACTTAAATTAAAACAGGACACCAGATAAAACAGGAGAATTACACCAATTAGTTAATATGATCTGTCTTCTATGATTCACTGGGGGACATCAGAAAACACCTGAAACACACCTGATACACCTGGACCAAAGGCTGGCCTTTGATCCTGACACTAAAATAACACACCTATGCCACATTGAATGCACGTCACAAACCTTGGGAATTCCCAGTGAGAAACAGTTCAATTACATGGACGTGGTGAAGAGCAAGGCAAAGTCTTCAGAGTTAAGCTGGCAACCTATTCCCTATGTAGGGCTGTACTTTTGACCAGGCCCTACTGGGAATAGGGTACCATTTGGAACAGAACCCATATCTTCAGAGTTAAATGAGAGCCATACGTCACTCCACCCACAACCCATTCACAAGCGCTTCATAATCTCTGCTATCACAACAAACTGTTGAATATGAAGAATTCAACCTGTCAATCACACCAGAGTCTATCTTTCATTTCAGCCAGTAAAAACGCCTGGAGCTCTCTCAGGCTAATTTGTTGAACATAGTAACTGTTGTCAGGGTGAAGCCGCCAGTTGGATGCATCTCCTCTGCCATGTTTATGTTGGAACTATCTAATTCCAGTGCCTGTGGCGGTCTGGATGTTACTATGGCTAGACAGACAGACAGGATGGGCTTGTCAATAACTGTCACTGTTAGGGGAGGAGGGAGACACGGCAGCCAATTGCCTTTCCCTGCCTGGTAACTCATACTATGGGTGAGTCCAAAATGGGCAGACAATTCCTTATAGTCCACTACTTTTGACCACAGCCCTATGGGACTAGGGTGCCATTTGAGACTCTTCCAAAACAAACACTTTGTATTGAAGCCCTCACACTGCTCTCTGCCAGCCAAACAGATCCACGGCATCATCATCATCATCATCATCATCATCATCATCATCATCTTCTGCCCCACAGAAACACTTCTGGGTGGTATGGAACTTCATCACCCTGTTCTACAACACAATAAACTATGCAAATGACTGAAAGAATCATAGAAGACAAAGAGACTATTACTAACTAATTAAAAACTAGTCTGCTATCCTGCCACCCATCCTTCCTGGTATGTCTGTCTACTGTTGTGTGTTGATGCAGGTAGTTCAAGCATGAGGCTGAGGCCCAAATGGAAGCCTATTCCTTTTACAGTGCACTACAGGGCCTGTAGGACTCTGGTCAAAGTATAGAGAGAGTTTCCAGAGGGACCCACCTGTTCACCTCAGGCTGTGGAACAACAGTCCTAGATGGAGGAGATGCTTTAGACTGCTAACAGATATATGAGGTAAATAAGGCACCGTAATGGGATCACCTGAGAAAACAACTGGTCCATTGTGTTATAATCATATCTACTGTTTTCCTCTGTGGTTTTTCTCTCACAGTCAGGCAGTGATATACTGCTGTGTGTGTGTGTGTGTGTGTGTGTGTGTGTGTGTGTGTGTGTGTGTGTGTGTGTGTGTGTGTGTGTGTGTGTGTGTGTGTGTGTGTGTGTGTGTGTGTGTGTGTGTGTGTGTGTGTTGCTAAGTGGCTTTCCCTGAAGATCCTCCTGAATGATAAAAGCTCTACCAGACAGAGAAGAATTCACCCAGAGAGAGAGAGAGAGAGAGAGAGAGAGAGAGAGGGGGGGGTAAAACATATGACATAATTAAATCAATGTATACTGGAAATACGTGCAGCATTAAAGTTGGCCCTGCACTCTTCAATATTTATATCAACGAATTGGCCACTATTCTAGAGAAATCCTCAGCCTCTGTTGTTAGTCTCCACAATTCAGAAGTTAAATGCCTTCTCTTGGCAGATGACCTATGCCTGCTGTCACCCACAGCACATGGCCTACAGCAGAGCCTGGACCTGCTAGAGCAGTACTGCCAGACCTGGGCCCTGGCAGTAAACACCCACAACACCTGGCCTACAGCAGAGCCTGGACCTGCTAGAGCAGTACTGCCAGACCTGGGCCCTGGCAGTAAACACCCACAACACCTGGCCTACAGCAGAGCCTGGACCTGCTAGAGCAGTACTGCCAGACCTGGGCCCTGGCCTACAGCAGAGCCTGGACCTTCTAGAGCAGTACTGCCAGACCTGGGCCCTGGTAGTAAACCCCCACAGCACATGGCCTACAGCAGAGCCTGGACCTGCTAGAGCAGTACTGCCAGACCTGGGCCCTGGCAGTAAACCCTCACAGTACATGGCCTACAGCAGTACTGCCAGACCTGGGCCCTGGCCTACAGCAGAGCCTGGACCTGCTAGAGCAGTACTACCAGACCTGGGCCCTGGCCTACAGCAGAGCCTGGACCTGCTAGAGCAGTACTGCCAGACCTGGGCCCTGGCCTACAGCAGAGCCTGGACCTGCTAGAGCAGTACTGGCAGACCTGGGCCCTGGCAGTAAACACCCACAGCACATGGCCTACAGCAGAGCCTGGACCTGCTACAGCAGTACTGCCAGACCTGGGCCCTGGCAGTAAACCCCCACAGCACATGGCCTACAGCAGAGCCTGGACCTGCTAGAGCAGTACTACCAGACCTGGGCCCTGGTAGTAAACACCCACAGCACATGGCCTACAGCAGAGCCTGGACCTGCTAGAGCAGTACTACCAGACCTGGGCCCTGGCCTACAGCAGAGCCTGGACCTGCTAGAGCAGTACTGCCAGACCTGGGCCCTGGCCTACAGCAGAGCCTGGACCTGCTAGAGCAGTACTGCCAGACCTGGGCCCTGGCAGTAAACACCCACAGCACATGGCCTACAGCAGAGCCTGGACCTGCTACAGCAGTACTGCCAGACCTGGGCCCTGGCAGTAAACCCCCACAGCACATGGCCTACAGCAGACCCTGGACCTGCTAGAGCAGTACTACCAGACCTGGGCCCTGGCAGTAAACCCCCACAGCACATGGCCTACAGCAGAGCCTGGACCTGCTAGAGCAGTACTACCAGACCTGGGCCCTGGTAGTAAACACCCACAGCACATGGCCTACAGCAGAGCCTGGACCTGCTAGAGCAGTACTACCAGACCTGGGCCCTGGCCTACAGCAGAGCCTGGACCTGCTAGAGCAGTACTACCAGACCTGGGCCCTGGCCTACAGCAGAGCCTGGACCTGCTAGAGTAGTACTGCCAGACCTGGGCCCTGGTAGTAAACCCCCACAGCACCTGGCCTACAGCAGAGCCTGGACCTGCTAGAGCAGTACTGCCAGACCTGGGCCCTGGCAGTAAACCCCAAAAAGACTAAAATAATGAATTTCCAGAGGAGATCCAGATCTCAGGGAATTAGACCAAAGTTCTCAATTGGTACAAAAATATATAGAGTACTGTACAGACTACAATTACTTAGGTTTAAAAATGAGTTCAACTGGACACCTTAATGAGGCAGTGAGTGAACTGAGAGAGAAAGCACGCATGGCATTCTACGCCATTAAAAAGCCACGTCAAAGTGAAATACCCATTCAAATTTGGATAAACCTAATTGAATATGTCATTGAACCAATTACACGAATTGACAGTGAGGTGTGGGGTCCACTTGCAAAACAGGAATTCATCAAATGTGACAAAACACCCCATTGAAACCCTGCATGCAGAGTTCTGTAAGATGTTCCTACATGTCCAGAGGAAAACTACAAACAATGCATGCAGGGCAGAATATCCACTAATAATATAAACTCAAAAAAGAGCAGTTAAGCTTTGGAATCATCTAAAATACAGTGACCCCCCTCTCATATCATTATCAGGACCAGAACATCCAATCAATCAGAATAAAACAAATTACAACACGGTCAAAACAAAACAACATTGCTTATTGGGAAACACAAGCACAAACACAAAGCAAAATGCAGTGCTATTTGGCCCTAAATCGACACTACACTGTGGCTAATTATTTGACCATGACTACTGATCAAAACCTTAGAAAAACCTTGACAAAGTACAGGCTCAGTGAGCACTGCCTTGCCATTGAGAAGGGTAGTCACAGGAAAACCTGGCTCCCTGTAAAGGAAAGGCTGTGCAACCACTGCACAACAGCAGAACCTGAGATGGAGCTGCATTTCCTGACAAAATGTGAAAAATATAAAACAATTAGACAGTGTCATTTCTCCAAATTTGAAACCCTTATTCAAGGTTTCAAAGACCCCTCTGATGAGGATAGGCTACCCGTCCTGTTGGGGGAGGACGCAGAGAGCTGTGGGTTGGCAGACCACTACATTGAAGACCTCTCTGATGAGGATAGGCTACCTGTCCTGTTGGGGGAGGACGCAGAGAGCTGTGGGTTGGCAGACCACTACATTGAAGACCTCTCTGATGAGGATAGGCTACCTGTCCTGTTGGGGGAGGACGCAGAGAGCTGTGGGTTGGCAGACCACTACATTGAAGACCTCTCTGATGAGGATAGGCTACCTGTCCTGTTGGGGGAGGACGCAGAGAGCTGTGGGTTGGCAGAGAGCTGTGGGTTGGCAGACCACTACATTGAAGACCTCTCTGATGAGAGTAGGCTACCTGTCCTGTTGGGGGAGGACGCAGAGAGCTGTGGGTTGGCAGCCCACTACATTGACGACCTCTCTGATGAGGATAGGCTACCTGTCCTGTTGGGGGAGGAGGCAGAGAGCTGTGGGTTGGCAGCGCACTACATTGCTGCCTGCCATAAGATGAGGGACAGTGTCTGACAGACCAATCAACCTGCACATGTCCTCTACTGTATTCTTATTGTTATGCCTGCCATAAGATGAGGGACAGTGTCTGACAGACCAATCAACCTGCACATGTCCTCTACTGTATTCTTATTGTTATGCCTGCCATAAGTTGAGGGACAGTGTCTGACAGACCAATCAACCTGCACATGTCCTCTACTGTATTCTTATTGTTATTGTTGAATGGATGGTTAATTTGACCCTTGGTTATTGTTGTTACTGTTGTCCCGTTGACCATTTTGATTCTCATTCTTTTTTTCATATTGTAAATATCCAAAATAAACTTTGGCAATGTGTACATTGTTACGTCATGCCAATAAAGGAAATTGAATTGAATTGAGAGAGCGAGAAAGAGAGAAAGAGAGAAAGAGAGAAAGAGAGAGAGAGAGAGAGAGAGAGAGAGAGAGAGAGAGAGAGAGAGAGACAGAGACAGAGAGAGAGAGAGAGACAGAGACAGAGACAGAGAGAGAGAGAGACAGGGAGAGAGACAGAGAGAGAGAGAGAGACAGAGACAGAGAGAGAGAGAGAGAGAGAGAGAGAGAGACAGGGAGAGAGACAGAGAGAGAGAGAGACAGGGAGAGAGACAGAGAGAGAGAGAGAGAGAGAGAGAGACAGGGAGAGAGACAGATCAAAATTGATCAGAAATTACTACTCTGCTTTGCTCTTTGCAATTTTGTTTTTTGTTCTTCCTCCTCCTTGTACCCCTATTGTTACAGTACTGTACCCTTCCTCCTCCTTGTACCCCTATTGTTACAGTACTGTACCCTTCCTCCTCCTTGTACCCCTATTGTTACAGTACTGTACCCTTCCTCCTCCTTGTACCCCTATTGTTACAGTACTGTACCCTTCCTCCTCCTTGTACCCCTATTGTTACAGTACTGTACCCTTCCTCCTCCTTGTACCCCTATTGTTACAGTACTGTACCCTTCCTCCTCCTTGTACCCCTATTGTTACAGTACTGTACCCTGCATCTCACAAACCTGTCCTTTGTCTCTGTGATACTGTAATTCTTGTTCTTTGTTGATATGAACCTGCAACCAGTCAACATCTATTGAGCAGTCAGTACTGTTAATAAATGGAAAGCACAATGTTCAGGGCCATACAATGTGTCCATTGTACAGAATACAGCCTGCAATGCACTGTACTACAGTATACAGCCTGCAATGCACTGTACTACAGTATACAGCCTGCAATGCACTGTACTACAGTATACAGCCTGCAATGCACTGTACTACAGTATACAGCCTGCAATGCACTGTACTACAGTATACAGCCTGCACTGTACTACAGTATACAGCCTGCACTGTACTACAGTATACAGCCTGCAATGTACTACAGTATACAGCCTACAATGCACTGTACTACAGTATACAGCCTACAATGCACTGTACTACAGTATATATCAACATCACAAGCATTATTGTCCCTCCTGAGGCTGGGTCAGGTCAGAGCACTTCGTCGACATCACAAGCTATATTGTCCCTCCTGAGGCTGGGTCAGGCCAGAGCACTTCATCGACATCACAAGCTATATTGTCCCTCCTGAGGCAACGGGGGAAGAAGCCTCTTGTCTTTGGGCTGGGTCAGGTCAGAGCACTTCGTCGACATCACAAGCTATATTGTCCCTCCTGAGGCTGGGTCAGGCCAGAGCACTTCATCGACATCACAAGCTATATTGTCCCTCCTGAGGCTGGGTCAGGCCAGAGTACTTCATCGACATCACAAGCTATATTGTCCCTCCTGAGGCTGGGTCAGACCAGAGCACTTCGTTGACATCACAAGCTATATTGTCCCTCCTGAGGCTGGGTCAGGCCAGAGCACTTCATCAACATCACAAGCTATATTGTCCCTCCTGAGGCAACGGGGGAAGAAGCCTCTTGTCTTTGGGCTGGGTCAGGCCAGAGCACTTCGTCAACATCACAAGCTATATTGTCCCTCCTGAGGCTGGGTCAGGCCAGAGCACTTCGTCAACATCACAAGCAATATTGTCCCTCCTGAGGCAACGGGGGAAGAAGCCTCCTGTGTGCCTTATCCAGCCCTGACATGATTCCTCACCTATATCACCACAGGCTAAATCCATGGCTTGCAGCAGATTTACTCTGGTGTAGGATTGTCTATTATACACTTCAATCGGGTTCAGGAAAGGCGAGTATGGAGGGAGGTACAAGTTCATAAACTGCCCATTGATGTTAAACCATTCCCTTACCTGAGCAGCTCGGTGGAAACTGACAGTGTCCCACACTATCACATAGGTGGGAATGGGATTCTCATTTAGCTCTTGACCCTGCCGCTCTTGAACCTGCTGCTCAAATAAAATATCTCTTAGGTTGGCAATAAATCTGAGAAGGTGCTGGGTGTTATATGGTCCGAGTGTAACATGGTGATGTAGAACACCATGGTTGCTAATAGCAGCACATATTGTGACATTGCCACCTCATTGACCAGGGACTTCAACAATGGCCCGCTGTACAATCATGTTTCGGCCTCTCCTTCTCCTCTTTGTTAGATTGAAGCCTGCTTCATCGACAAAGATTAACTCATGGGGTCTGTCCAAGGATTCCAAGTCAAAATGTGTCTGTGTAG
>NC_088413.1:84427298-84474798 GCF_034236695.1 Oncorhynchus nerka | reverse complement strand
GTTATAGTAGTGGTAGTGACTGGTTATAGTTATAGTAGTGGTAGTAACTGGTTATAGTTATAGTAGTGGTAGTGACTGGTTATAGTTATAGTAGTGGTAGTGACTGGTTATGGTTGGTAGTGACTGTGATAGTATGGTAGACAAGGTACCTCCTCCCAGCTGCCAACTGCACTGAGTTATAGTAGGTAACTGGTTCCACCGATAAATGACGTTATGGTAGTGACTGGTTATAGTTATAGTAAGCACTTCTCAACGGCTGGCCATAGTTATAGTAGTGGTAGTGACTGGTTATAGTTAGCTAGTAGGTAGTGACTGTTATATGGCCTTCCAGGTTCTCCTTTACCCAAAGTAGATAGCAGATGTTATGAAAGTAGCTGGTAAACCTGACTGGTTATAGTTATAGTATAGTGCTGGTTATAGATAATCTGTGACTGGTTATTTTATAGTATGGTAGTGACTGGTTATAGTTATAGTATGGTAGTGACTGTTAACCTTATAGTAGTGGTAGTGACTGAGATCCCCATAGTAGTGGTAGTGACTGGTTATAGTTATAGTAAAGGTAGTGACTGGTTATAGTTAAACTGGTAGTGACTGGTTATATCCATCCTGCCCTGCCTATAGTAAGGTAGTGACTGAAAGCCATAGTTAAACAGGTAGTGACCATTATAGTTATAGTAGTGGTAGTGACTGGTTATAGTTATAGTAATGGTTTCCGAGTTATAGACTGGTTATAGTTATACCTCAGTGACTGGTTATAGTTACTAAACGGTAGTGACTGGTTATAGTTATAGTACCGGTAGTGATCGATAAAAGACAGTACTGGTTATAGTAATGGTAGCCGTCTTCAGTGACTGGTTATAGTTATAGTACTCTAGTGAATTACCATATTCTGACTGGTTATAGTTATAGACTAGTGACTGGTTATAGATAGTACTGGTAGTGACTGGTTATAGTTATAGTTGGTAGACTGAGTTATAGTGTCAAAGTCGGATGGTATGCTGACTGGTTATAGTTATAGTAGTGGTAGTGACTGGGTTAGTGACTGGTTATAGTAGGGTAGTGACTGGTTATATCAATGATGTTGCTCTTGTAGTGGTAGTGACTGGTTATAGTTATAGTACCTGGTAGTGACTGGTTATAGTTATAGTAGTGGTAGTGACTGTTATTGGTTACAGTGTGGTAGTAACTGGTTATAGTTATAGTTAGTGACTGGTTATAGCACTATTCCGTGGTAACTGACTGGTTATAGTTATAGTAAATGGTAGTGCTTTTATAGTAGTGGTAGTGACTGGTTATAGTTATAGTATCACCACCCTGGATGGTGACTGGTTAATATGGTGGACATTATAGTTATAGGTAGTCTGGCTAGACTGGTAAACTCTCCTTATAGACTCACATCAAACATCTCAATCGAAAATCAAATCAAGTAGTGGTAGTGGTTATAGTTCTATTCCGTGAACAAAGCCTATAGTCATAGTAGTGGTAGTGACTGGTTACCCTAGTAAAACTGGTAGTGACTGGTCCTCGATTTAATGGTAGTGATGTCATCTTATAGTATGGTAGTGACTGGTTATAGTTAAGTACTGGTAGTGACAGTTATCAGTAGTGCCATCCGTTTTGTCATAAAGACTGGTTATAGTACCCACCAGTGACTGTTATGTTATAGTTGACTGGTTATAGTATGGTAGTGACTGACCCACTGGCTATAGTAGGTAGTCTGGTTAAGTCCATAGTAGGTAAAGCTGGTTATCTTATTCACTGGTAGTGACTGGTTATAGTTATCCGTAGTGACTGCTCCAGCAGGTGGTAGTGACTGGTTATCATTATAAAGCCAGTGACACCTCATTTGGTAGTGACTGGTTATAGTTATAGTGTGGTGACTGGAAGTTAAGTGGTAAAAGGTTATAGAAGTTGGAGACTTTTATTATCCCTGACTCAAAGTTATAGTATGGTAGTGACTGGTTATAGCTATAGCTGTACATAGTGACTGGTTTGGTTATAGTAGTGGTAGTGACTTTATCAGTTATAGTCATCCCCATACTGTTTTTATACTAGTTTTTTTATTTATTTATTTACTTTTCTGCTCTTTTGCAGTGACTGGTTATAGTTATAGTACATGAGTGACTGATTATTTATAGTAGTGGTAGTGACTGGTTATATTATAGTAGTGGTAGTGACTGGTTATGCACACTGGTTATAGTGTGGTAGTGACTGGTTATAGTTATAGTAGTGGTAGTGACTGGTTATAGTTATATGTGTAACTGACTGGTTATAGTTATAGTTAGTGACTGGTTATAGTTACTGGTAGTGACTTTATAGTTATAGTGGTAGTGACTGGTTATGAGTAACTTGTTCTGGTTATAGCCTACCTAGTTAAATGGTAGTGACTGAAATTATAAAAAATAAAAATAAATGGTTATAGTAGTGGTAGAGACTGGTTATAGTTATAGTAGTGGTAGTGACTGGTTATAGTTATAGTAGTGGTAGTGACTGTTTATAGTTATAGTAGTGGTAGTGACTGGTTATAGTTATAGTAGTGGTAGTGACTGGTTATAGTTATGGTAGTGGTAGTGACTGGTTATGGTTATAGTAGTGGTAGAGACTGGTTATAGTTATAGTAGTGGTAGTGACTGGTTATAGTTATAGTGACTGGTTATAGTTATAGTATATGGTAGTGACTGGTTATAGTTATAGTAGTGGTAGTGACTGGTTATAGTTATAGTAGTGGTAGTGACTGGTTATAGTTATAGTAATGGTAGTGACTGGTTATAGTTATAGTAGTGGTAGTGACTGGTTATAGTTATAGTAGTGGTAGTGACTGGTTATAGTTATAGTAGCTGTAGTGACTGGTTATAGTAGTGGTAGTGACTGGTTATAGTAGTGGTAGTGACTGGTTATAGTTATAGTAATGGTAGTGACTGGTTATAGTTATAGTAGTGGTAGTGACTGGTTATAGTTATAGTAGTGGTAGTGACTGGTTATAGTTATAGTAGGTAGTGACTGGTTATAGTTATAGTAGTGGTTATGTTATAGTAGTGGTAGTGACTGGTTATAGTTATAGTAGTGGTAGTGACTGGTTATAGTTATAGTAGTGGTAGTGACTGGTTATAGTTATAGTAGTGGTAGTGACTGGTTATAGTAGTGGTAGTGACTGGTTATAGTGGTTGTAGTGACTGGTTATAGTAGTGGTAGTGACTGGTTATAGTTATAGTAATGGTAGTGACTGGTTATAGTAGTGGTAGTGACTGGTTATAGTTATAGTAGTGGTAGTGACTGGTTATATTTATAGTAGTGGTAGTGACTGGTTATAGTTATAGTAGTGGTAGTGACTGGTTATAGTAGTGGTAGTGACTGGTTATAGTTATAGTAGTGGTAGTGACTGGTTATATAGTAGTGGTAGTATAGTTAGTGACTGGTTATAGTTATAGTAGTGGTAGTGACTGGTTATAGTTATAGTAGTGGTAGTGACTGGTTATAGTTATAGTAGTGGTAGTGACTGGTTATAGTTATAGTAATGGTAGTGACTGGTTATAGTTATAGTAGTGGTAGTGACTGGTTATAGTTATAGTAGTGGTAGTGACTGGTTATAGTTATAGTAGTGGTAGTGACTGGTTATAGTAGTGGTAGTGACTGGTTATAGTTATAGTAGTGGTAGTGACTGGTTATAGTTATAGTAGTGGTAGTGACTGGTTATAGTTATAGTAGTGGTAGTGACTGGTTATAGTTATAGTAGTGGTAGTGACTGGTTATAGTTATAGTAGTGGTAGTGACTGGTTATAGTTATAGTAGTGGTAGTGACTGGTTATAGTTATAGTAGTGGTAGTGACTGGTTATAGTTATAGTAGTGGTAGTGACTGGTTATAGTTATAGTAATGGTAGTGACTGGTTATAGTTATAGTAATGGTAGTGACTGGTTATAGTTATAGTAGTGGTAGTGACTGGTTATAGTTATAGTAGTGGTAGTGACTGGTTATAGTTATAGTAGTGGTAGTGACTGGTTATAGTAGTGGTAGTGACTGGTTATAGTAGTGGTAGTGACTGGTTATAGTTATAGTAATGGTAGTGACTGGTTATAGTTATAGTAGTGGTAGTGACTGGTTATAGTAGTGGTAGTGACTGGTTATAGTTATAGTAGTGGTAGTGACTGGTTATAGTTATAGTAGTGGTAGTGACTGGTTATAGTTATAGTAGTGGTAGTGACTGGTTATAGTTATAGTAGTGGTAGTGACTGGTTATAGTTATAGTAATGGTAGTGACTGGTTATAGTTATAGTAGTGGTAGTGACTGGTTATAGTTATAGTAGTGGTAGTGACTGGTTATAGTTATAGTAATGGTAGTGACTGGTTATAGTTATAGTAGTGGTAGTGACTGGTTATAGTTATAGTAGTGGTAGTGACTGGTTATAGTTATAGTAGTGGTAGTGACTGGTTATAGTTATGGTAGTGGTAGTGACTGGTTATAGTTATAGTAGTGGTAGTGACTGGTTATAGTTATAGTAGTGGTAGTGACTGGTTATAGTAGTGGTAGTGACTGGTTATAGTTATAGTAATGGTAGTGACTGGTTATAGTTATAGTAGTGGTAGTGACTGGTTATAGTTATAGTAGTGGTAGTGACTGGTTATAGTTATAGTAATGGTAGTGACTGGTTATAGTTATAGTAGTGGTAGTGACTGGTTATAGTAGTGGTAGTGACTGGTTATAGTAGTGGTAGTGACTGGTTATGGTTATAGTAGTGGTAGTGACTGGTTATAGTTATAGTAATGGTAGTGACTGGTTATAGTTAGTGGTAGTGACTGGTTATAGTTAGTAGTGGTAGTGACTGGTTATAGTTATAGTGTGTAGTGACTGGTTATAGTTATAGTAGTGACTGGTTATAGTTATAGTGGTAGTGACTGGTTATAGTTATAGTAGTGGTAGTGACTGGTTATAGTTATAGTAGTGGTAGTGACTGGTTATAGTTATAGTAGTGGTAGTGACTGGTTATAGTAGTGGTAGTGACTGGTTATAGTGGTTGTAGTGACTGGTTATAGTAGTGGTAGTGACTGGTTATAGTTATAGTAATGGTAGTGACTGGTTATAGTAGTGGTAGTGACTGGTTATAGTTATAGTAGTGGTAGTGACTGGTTATAGTTATAGTAATGGTAGTGACTGGTTATAGTTATAGTAGTGGTAGTGACTGGTTATAGTTATAGTAGTAGTGACTGGTTATAGTAGTGGTAGTGACTGGTTATAGTTATTAGTGACTGGTTATAGTTATAGTAGTGGTAGTGACTGGTTATAGTTATAGTAGTGGTAGTGACTGGTTATAGTTATAGTAGTGGTAGTGACTGGTTATAGTTATAGTAGTGTAGTGACTGGTAGTAGTGGTAGTGACTGGTTATAGTTATAGTGTGGTAGTGACTGGTTATAGTTATAGTAGTGGTAGTGACTGGTTATAGTTATAGTAGTGGTAGTGACTGGTTATAGTTATAGTAGTGGTAGTGACTGGTTATAGTTATAGTAGTGGTAGTGACTGGTTATAGTTATAGTAGTGGTAGTGACTGGTTATAGTTAGTAGTAGTGACTGTTAGTGAGTAGTTACTGGTTATAGTAGTGGTAGTGACTGGTTATAGTTATAGTAGTGGTAGTGACTGGTTATAGTTATAGTAGTAGTGATGGTTAGTGACTGGTTATAGTTATAGTAGTGGTAGTGACTGGTTATAGTTATAGTAGTGGTAGTGACTGGTTATAGTTATAGTAGTGGTAGTGACTGGTTATAGTTATAGTAGTGGTAGTGACTGGTTATAGTTATAGTAGTGGTAGTGACTGGTTATAGTTATAGTAGTGGTAGTGACTGGTTATAGTTATAGTAATGGTAGTGACTGGTTATAGTTATAGTAGTGGTAGTGACTGGTTATAGTTATAGTAGTGGTAGTGACTGGTTATAGTTATAGTAGTGGTAGTGACTGGTTATAGTTATAGTAGTGGTAGTGACTGGTTATAGTTATAGTAGTGGTAGTGACTGGTTATAGTTATAGTAGTGGTAGTGACTGGTTATAGTTATAGTAATGGTAGTGACTGGTTATAGTTATAGTAGTGGTAGTGACTGGTTATAGTTATAGTAATGGTAGTGACTGGTTATAGTTATAGTAATGGTAGTGACTGGTTATAGTTATAGTAGTGGTAGTGACTGGTTATAGTTATAGTAGGTATAGTGACTGGTTAGTGAGTGGTTATAGTTATAGTAGTGGTAGTGACTGGTTATAGTTATAGTAGTGGTAGTGACTGGTTATAGTTATAGTAGTGGTAGTGACTGGTTATAGTTATAGTAGTGGTAGTGACTGGTTATAGTTATAGTAGTGGTAGTGACTGGTTATAGTTATAGTAATGGTAGTGACTGGTTATAGTTATAGTAGTGGTAGTGACTGGTTATAGTTATAGTAGTGGTAGTGACTGGTTATAGTAGTGGTAGTGTCTGGTTATAGTTATAGTAGTAGTAGTGACTGGTTATAGTTATAGTAGTGGTAGTGACTGGTTATAGTTATAGTAGTGGTAGTGACTGGTTATAGTTATAGTAGTGGTAGTGACTGGTTATAGTTATAGTAGTGGTAGTGACTGGTTATAGTAGTGGTTATAGTGACTGGTTAGTGGTGGTAGTGACTGGTTATAGTTAGTAGTGGTAGTGACTGGTTATAGTTATAGTAATGGTAGTGACTGGTTATAGTTATAGTAGGTAGTGACTGGTTATAGTTATAGTAGTAGTGACTGGTTAGTGACTGGTTATAGTTATAGTAGTGGTAGTGACTGGTTATAGTTATAGTAGTGGTAGTGACTGGTTATAGTTGGTAGTGACTGGTTATAGTTATAGTAGTGGTAGTGACTGGTTATAGTTATAGTAGTGGTAGTGACTGGTTATAGTTATAGTAATGGTAGTGACTGGTTATAGTTATAGTAGTGGTAGTGACTGGTTATAGTTATAGTAGTGGTAGTGACTGGTTATAGTTATAGTAGTGGTAGTGACTGGTTATAGTTAGTGACTGGTTATAGTTATAGTAGTGGTAGTGACTGGTTATAGTTATAGTAGTGGTAGTGACTGGTTATAGTTATAGTAGTGGTAGTGACTGGTTATAGTTATAGTAGTGGTAGTGACTGGTTATAGTTATAGTAGTGTGACTGGTTATAGTAGTGGTAGTGACTGGTTATAGTTATAGTAGTGGTAGTGACTGGTTATAGTAGTAATGGTAGTGACTGGTTATAGTTATAGTAGTGGTAGTGACTGATAGTAGTTAGTGACTGGTTATAGTTATAGTGGTAGTGACTGGTTATAGTTATAGTAGTGGTAGTGACTGGTTATAGTTATAGTAGTGGTAGTGACTGGTTATAGTAGTAGTGGTAGTTATAGTAGTGGTAGTGACTGGTTATAGTTATAGTAGTGGTAGTGACTGGTTATATAGTTATGAGTATAGTTATAGTAATGGTAGTGACTGGTTATAGTTATAGTAGTGGTAGTGACTGGTTATTATAGTTATAGTAGTGGTAGTGACTGGTTATAGTTATAGTAATGGTAGTGACTGGTTATAGTTATAGTAGTGGTAGTGACTGGTTATAGTATAGTAATGGTAGTGACTGGTTATAGTAGTGGTAGTGACTGGTTATAGTTATAGTAGTGGTAGTGACTGGTTATAGTTAGTGGTAGTGACTGGTTATAGTTATAGTGACTGGTTATAGTTATAGTAGTGGTAGTGACTGGTTATAGTAGTGGTAGTGACTGGTTATAGTTATAGTAGTGGTAGTGACTGGTTATAGTTATAGTAGTGGTAGTGACTGGTTATAGTTATAGTAGTGGTAGTGACTGGTTATAGTTATAGTAGTGGTAGTGACTGGTTATAGTAGTGGTAGTGACTGTTATAGTTATAGTAATGGTAGTGACTGGTTATAGTTATAGTAGTGGTAGTGACTGGTTATAGTTATAGTAGTGGTAGTGACTGGTTATAGTTATAGTATATGGTAGTGACTGGTTATAGTTATAGTAGTGGTAGTGACTGGTTATGGTTATAGTAGTGGTAGTGACTAGTAGTAATGACTGGTTATAGTTATAGTAGTGGTAGTGACTGGTTATAGGTTATAGTAGTGGTAGTGACTGGTTATAGTTATAGTAATGGTAGTGACTGGTTATAGTTATAGTAGTGGTAGTGACTGGTTATAGTTATAGTAGTGGTAGTGACTGGTTATAGTGTTATAGTAGTGGTAGTGACTGGTTATAGTTATAGTAGTGGTAGTGACTGGTTATAGTAGTGGTAGTGACTGGTTATAGTTATAGTAGTGGTAGTGACTGGTTATAGTTATAGTAGTGGTAGTGACTGGTTATAGTTATAGTAGTGGTAGTGACTGGTTATAGTTATAGTAGTGGTAGTGACTGGTTATTTATAGTAGTGGTAGTGACTGGTTATAGTGTAGTGGTAGTGACTGGTTATAGTAGTATAGTGACTGGTTATAGTGGTGGTAGTGACTGGTTATGGTTATAGTAGTGGTAGTGACTGGTTATAGTTATAGTACTGGTTATAGTAGTGGTAGTGACTGGTTATAGTTATAGTAGTGGTAGTGACTGGTTATAGTTATAGTAGTGGTAGTGACTGGTTATAGTTATAGTAGTGGTAGTGACTGGTTATAGTTATAGTAGTGGTAGTGACTGGTTATAGTTATAGTAGTGGTAGTGACTGGTTATAGTAGTGGTAGTGACTGGTTATAGTGGTAGTTATAGTAGTGGTAGTGACTGGTTATAGTTATAGTAGTGGTAGTGACTGGTTATAGTTATAGTAGTGGTAGTGACTGGTTATAGTTATAGTAGTGGTAGTGACTGGTTATAGTTATAGTAGTGGTAGTGACTGGTTATAGTTATAGTAGTTATAGTTATAGTAATGGTAGTGACTGGTTATAGTTATAGTAGTGGTAGTGACTGGTTATAGTTATAGTAGTGGTAGTGACTGGTTATAGTTATAGTAGTGGTAGTGACTGGTTATAGTTATAGTAGTGGTAGTAACTGGTTATAGTTATAGTAGTGGTAGTGACTGGTTATAGTTATAGTAGTGGTAGTGACTGGTTATAGTTATAGTAGTGGTAGTGACTGGTTATAGTTATAGTAGTGGTAGTGACTGGTTATAGTTATAGTAGTGGTAGTGACTGGTTATAGTTATAGTAGTGGTAGTGACTGGTTATAGTTATAGTAGTGGTAGTGACTGGTTATAGTTATAGTAGTGGTAGTGACTGGTTATAGTTATAGTAGTGGTAGTGACTGGTTATAGTTATAGTAATGGTAGTGACTGGTTATAGTTATAGTAATGGTAGTGACTGGTTATAGTTATAGTAGTGGTAGTGACTGGTTATAGTTATAGTAGTAGTGTAGTGTGGTTATAGTTATAGTAGTGGTAGTGACTGGTTATAGTTATAGTAGTGGTAGTGACTGGTTATAGTTATAGTAGTGACTGGTGGTAGTGACTGGTTATAGTTATAGTAGTGGTAGTGACTGGTTATAGTTATAGTAGTGGTAGTGACTGGTTATAGTAGTGGTAGTGACTGGTTATAGTTATAGTAGTGGTAGTGACTGGTTATAGTTATAGTAGTGGTAGTGACTGGTTATAGTTATAGTAGTGACTGGTTAGTATAGTAGTTATAGTAGTAGTGGTAGTGACTGGTTATAGTTATAGTAATGGTAGTGACTGGTTATAGTTATAGTAGTGGTAGTGACTGGTTATAGTTATAGTAGTGGTAGTGACTGGTTATAGTATAGTAATGGTAGTGACTGGTTATAGTTATAGTAGTGGTAGTGACTGGTTATAGTTATAGTAGTGGTAGTGACTGGTTATAGTTATAGTAGTGGTAGTGACTGGTTATAGTTATATAGTAGTGGTAGTGACTGGTTATGGTTATAGTAGTGGTAGTGACTGGTTATAGTTATAGTGGTAGTGACTGGTTATAGTAGTGGTAGTGACTGGTTATAGTTATAGTAATGGTAGTGACTGGTTATAGTTATAGTAGTGGTAGTGACTGGTTATAGTTATAGTAGTGGTAGTGACTGGTTATAGTTATAGTAATGGTAGTGACTGGTATACCCTAACCCTATCCCCTAACCCTATCCCCTAACCCTATCCACCCTAACCTTATCCCCCTAAACCTATCCCCTAACCCTATCCCCTATCCCCTTACTATATCCCCTAACCCTATCCCCTAACCCTATCCCTATCCCCTACCCTACCCCTTAACCATATCCCCTATCCCCTAACCCTATCCCCTAACCCTATCCCTAACTCCCCAACCCTATTCCCTATCCCCCGAATCCTATCCCCTAACACTATACCCTATCCCCAAACCTATCCCTATCCCCTGACCCTATCCCCCTAACCCTATCCCCTAACCCTATCCCCCCTAACCATATCCCCCTAACCTTATCCCTAACCATATCCCCCTAATCATATCCCCCCTAACCATATCACCCCTAACCCCTAACCCTATCCCCTAACCCTATCCCCTTAACACCATAGTGCCCTCCAAGCTCGCCATCAAGCTCGAGACCCTGGGTCTCGACTCCGCCCTGTGCACCTGGGTACTGGACTTTCTGACGGGCCGCCCCCAGGTGGTGAGGGTAGGCAACAACATTTCCACCCCGCTGATCTTCAACACTGGGGCCCCACAAGGGTGCGTTCTGAGCCCTCTCCTGTACTCCCTGTTCACCCACGACTGCATGGCCACGCACGCCTCCAACTCAATCATCAAGTTTGCGGACGACACAACAGTGGTAGGCTTGATTACCAACAACGACGAGACGGCCTAAAGGGAGGAGGTGAGGGCCCTCAGAGTGTGGTGTCAGGAAAATAACCTCACACTCAACATCAACAAAACTAAGGAGATGATTGTGGACTTCAGGAAACAGCAGAGGGAACACCCCCCTATCCACATTGATGGGACAGTAGTGGAGAGGGTAGTAAGTTTTAAGAGGTTGAAGAAATTCGGCTTGTCACCAAAAGCACTCACAAACTTCTACAGATGCACAATCGAGAGCATCTTGTCGGGCTGTATCACCGCCTGGTACGGCAACTGCTCCGCCCACAACCGTAAGGCTCTCCAGAGGGTAGTGAGGTCTGCACAACTCATCACCGGGGCAAACTACCTGCCCTCCAGGACACCTACACCACCCGATGTCACAGGAAGGCAATAAAGATCATCAAGGACAACAACCACCCGAGCCACTGCCTGTTCACCCCGCTATCATCCAGAAGGCGAGGTCAGTACAGGTGCATCAAAGCTGGGACCGAGAGACTGAAAAACAGCTTCTATCTCAAGGCCATCAGACTGTTAAACAGCCACCACTAACATTGAGTGGCTGCTGCCAACACACTGACTCAACTCCAGCCACTTTAATAATGGGAATTGATGGGAAGTGATGTAAAATATATCACTAGCCACTTTAAACAATGCTACCTAATATAATGTTTACATACCCTACATTATTCATCTCATATGTATACGTATATACTGTACTCTATATCATCTACTGCATCCTTATGTAATACATGTATCACTAGCCACTTTAAACAATGCTACCTAATATAATGTTTACATACCCTACATTATTCATCTCATATGTATACGTATATACTGTACTCTATATCATCTACTGCATCTTTATGTAATACATGTATCACTAGCCACTTTAACTATGCCACTTTGTTTACATACTCATCTCATATGTATATACTGTACTCGATACCATCTACTGTATGCTGCTCTGTACCATCACTCATTCATATATCCTTATGTACATATTCTTTATCCCCTTACACTTGTGTCTATAAGGTAGTAGTTTTGGAATTGTTAGCTAGATTACTTGTTGGTTATTACTGCATTGTCGGAACTAGAAGCACAAGCATTTCGCTACACTCGCATTAACATCTGCTAACCATGTCTTTGTGACAAATAAAATTGGATTTGATTTTATAACCCTATCCCCCCTAACCCTAACCCCCCTATCCCCATACCCTATCCCCTATCCCTATCCCCTATCCCCTAACCCTATCCCCTAACCCTAACCCTAACCCTATCCCATAACCCATCCCCTAACCCTATCCTCTAACCCCTACCCTATCCCCTAACTCAATCTTGTACCGGGCTGGACCCAATCCCGAACCTTCTCTTGGTCCATCTTGATCTCTCCCCTGGAGATGATGTACCCGAGGAAGGACGTCGTGTGGGCGTGAAAATCGCACTTCTCAGCCTTCACGAACAGACGGTTCTCCAATAACCGCTGCAGGACCTGCTTGACATGCTGAACGTGGCTAGAAAGCTCCTTCGAGAATATGAGGATATCATCCAGGTAAACGAACACAAAAATACCAATCATATCTCTCAGAACGTCATTCACCATACTTTGGAACACAGCAGGAGCGTTGGTCAGTCCAAACGGCATCACCTGGTACTCGGAATGTCCCATCGGAGTATTGAACCCAGTCAACCACTCGTCCCCCTCTTTGATCCGAACCAAATGATAAGCATTACGTAAATCAAGCTTCGTAAAAAACGTAGCACCCTGTAAAGAATCGAAAGCCGAGCTCATCAAGGGCAGGGGATACTTGTTCTTGACCGTAATATCATTCAAACCCCGATAATCAATACACGGTCGAAGAGAGCCATCCTTCTTGCTCACAAAAAAATCCTGCTCCCAGAGGTGATGACGAGGGCCGAATGAGACCTGCAGCTAGAGACTCCTTGATGTAGGTCTCAAGGCCTCACGTTCAGGTCGAGAGATACTGTATAACCGTCCCTTGGGAAAGGCAGCTCCAGGAAACAGATTAATCGCACAGTCATAAGGTCGGTGGGGAGGAAGGGACTGAGCCTTCTGTTTACTGAATACTTCACCCAACTCGTGATATGTTTCTGGAACCAGGGACAAATCAGGAGGAGCAGAGTCACTGACCTGACTGGAAACGGCAGGAGAACAGGCAGTCCTAAGGCAGTTAGCATGACAATCAATGCTCCAACTAGTTACCTTACCCGTCACCCAATCAAACGAGGGATTGTGTTCCTTCAGCCAGGGGTAACCAAGAACCAGAGGAACATGGGGCGAGGACAGAATGAAGAAGGAGATAAACTCTGAATGATTCCCCGACAACAACATCTTAACTGGTTCAGTCCTCATAGTGATCCGTGCCAGACTACTGCCGTTCAGAGTGGTTGCTTCAATGGCTTCCGGCAATTGCTCCTTGTAAAGCCCCAGCTGTTCCACCAGGTCGGCATCAATAAAGCTGCCATCGGCACCTGAATCGATAAAAGCGTTCATCTCTAAGCTCTGATCCTTATTCATAAGGGTCGCAGGAAAACGGGGTCTGACAGGATCTTTGAGAGGTTGAAACTGGCTCGCTAAAATTCCTCCCAAAACTAGCGAGCCGGGCAGTTTAACGTGCGCTGTGGACAAGCGGAGATGTAATGTCCCGAGCTACCACAGTAGAGACAGCTGTTGGTCTCACGTCTACGTTGGCGCTCCTCCTTAGTTAGCCCGTGTCGCCCCACTTGCATTGGTTCAGGATCTGGTGGCAAGACCCTCCACTAATCCTGTGTGGGGAATAACGATCAATACGTTCTGGTACACTTCCTGAACCGAATGGTAACCGAGTTGCTGATTGATTGGATGGACCCCACTGCTTCTCCCTCCTTCTCTCTCGGACTCTATTATCTACCCGAATAGATAAAGTGACCAAGCTGTCTAGGTCACTAGGCTCTGGATAGGATATCAGCTCGTCCTTGAGTTGCTCCGACAACCCCTCGTAAAAAGCCGCTTGTAGTGACTCCTCATTCCAACCACTCTCCACAGACAATGTCCTGAACTCGATCATAAAGTCTGCCACACTGCGAGCTCCTTGGCGAAGAGTGAACAAACGTTTAGCTGCGTCCTTACCTCGGACTGGATGGTCAAAAAGCTTTCTCATCTCTCCCGTGAACTCCTGGTATGAAGCCATGCAGGTCTCCTGTCGTTCCCAAACGGCTGAAGCCCATTCCAGAGCTCTTCCACACAGCAGTTCAATAACAAAGGCTATCCTAGCCTTGTCAGTGGCGTAAGAATGGGGCTGCAGATCAAACACTAACCCACACTGCATAAGAAACGAACGGCATCTTCCCAAATCCCCTTCATATTTATCAGGCGTCGGTACCTTGGGTTCACGGAAGGAAACCGCACCAGACACGGCAGGTGAGATGGGTGAAACAGGTGGTGAATGAATCGCCGGCAAACTGAGCTGATCCTGGATTTGTGTCAAGCTAGCAGATAAGTTCTGGATTGAACCCGCTATCTCCTGTAGCGCCGTCTTGTGTTGTCCCAATGTCTTCCCCTGCTGGGTAATGGCATGACAAACGGAGTCCAGGTCCGCTGGGTTCATCCTTGGCCGGATCGTTCTGTCACGTTCAAAATCGAACCCAGAAGCAGACCAGGACAAGGAGAGTAGGAAGAAGGTGAGTATTTATTTACAAGTGAATGTGAATGGGTAGATATATCCAGGTGGCGTAGCGGGCAGCGGTGGTGAGTTGATGGGAGTAAATAGGTGGATCCAATGGGGTAGCGGAATCCTCCGACGACCAGGTGGGAATGGGGTAAATGATCCGGGTGAGTAACTGAAGACAGAACAAACGGAGGTAAGTTTAAGGCAAGCAATACGTAAAAACAACAAAACAAATTATATCCAACTTGAGGCTGATACTCTGGCACAACATACTGTTCATGGCTAACGATCCGGCAGGGAATGGATGTCAGGTCCGGGCTTATGAAGAGGAGAGATGATGATCAGGACCAGGTGTGCAGATAGCTGATGGGATACAGGTGCGGGTAATCAGAACTCCCAACTGGCTACATTGCCCGGCAACCAGACAGGGTGCGTTCCAGGACGCCGGAAAAAAACACTCCAGGACAGAACACAGGCAAAAAAACAGACTCAGGAAACGGGATTCGTGACACCAACCCTATCCCCTATCCCTAACCCTATCCCCTAACCATATCCCCTATCCCTTATCCCCTAACCCTAACCCTATCCCTTAACCCTATCCACCCTAATCCTATCCCCTAACCCTAACCCCCCTAACCCTATCCCCCCTAACCCTATCCCCTAACCCTATTCCCCGTAACCATATCCCCCCTAATCCTGTCCCCTAACCCTATCCCACCTAACCTTACCCCTAACCCTATCCCCCTAATCCTGTCCCCTAACCCTATCCCCCTAATCCTGTCCCCTAACCCTATCCCCCTAACCCAAACCCACCTAACCCATCCCCTAAACCCTATCCCCTAACCCACCTAACCTTCCCCCCTAATCCCCCCTAACCCTATATCCTAAACCCTATCCCCTAATCCTGTCCCCTAACCCTATCCCCCTAATCCTGTCCCCTAACCCTATCCCCCTAATCCTGTCCCCTAACCCAAACCCACCTAACCTTATCCCCTAACCCTATACCCTAACCCTATCCCTAACCCTATTCCCCGTAACCCTATCCCCCTAATCCTGTCCCCAACCCTATCCCACCTAACCTTACCCCTAACCCTATCCCCCTAATCCTGTCCCCTAACCCTATCCCCCCTAATCCTGTCCCCTAACCCAAACCCACCTAACCTTATCCCCTAACCCCAACCCCTAATCCTGTCCCCTAACCCTATACCCCCTAACCTTATCCCCTAACCCTATCCCCCTAATCCTGTCCCCTAACCCTATCCCCCTAACCTTATCCCTAACCCTATACCCTAACCCTATCCCCTAACCCTATTCCCCGTAACCCTATCCCCCTAACCTTATCCCTAACCCTATCCCCCCTAACCTTATCCCCTAACCCTATCCCCCACATACTCTGTGGCACCTTTTTTAAATGTTTTAATTTGACCTTTATTTAACCAGGTAGGCTAGTTGAGAACAAGTTCTCATTTACAACTGCGACCTGGCCAAGATAAAACATAACAATTCGACACAGACAACAACACAGAGTTACACATGGAATAAACAAAACATAGTCAATAATACAGGAGAAAAAATAAAACAAAAAGTCTATATACAGTGAGTGCAAATGAGGTAAGATAAGGGAGTTAAGGAAATAAATAGGCCATGGTGGCGAAGTAATTACAATATAGAAATTAAACGCTGGAATGGTAGATGTGCAGAAGATGAATGTGCAAGTAGAGATACAGGGGTGCAAAGGAGCAAGATAAATAAATACTATATGGGGATGAGGGAGGTAGATAGGCTGTTTACAGATGGGCTATGTACAGGTGCAGTGATCTGTGAGCTGCTCTGACAGCTGGTGCTTAAAGCTAGTGAGGGAGATATGAGTCACCAGCTTCAGAGATTTTTGCAGTTCGTACCAGTCATTGGCAGCAGAGAACTGGAAGGAAAGACAACCAAAGGAGGAATTGGCTTTGGGGGTGACCAGAGAGATATACCTGTTGGAGCGCGTGCTACGAGTGGGTGCTGTTATGGTGACCAGTGAGCTGAGATAAGGCGGGGCTTTACCTAGCAGAGACTTGTAGATAACCTGTAGCCAGTGGGTTTGGCGGCGAGTATGAAGCGAGGGCCAAGCAACGAGAGCGTACAGGTCGCAATGGTGGGTAGTGTATGGGGCTTTGGTGACAAAACGGATGGCACTGTGATAGAATGCATCCAGTTTGTTAAGTAGAGTGTTGGAGACTATTTTATAGATGCCATCTCCGAAGTCGAGGGTCGGTAGGATGGTCAGTTTTACGAGGATATGTTTGGCAGCATGAGTGAAGAATGCATTGTTGCGATATAGGAAGCCAATTCTAGATTTAATTTTGGATTGGAGATGCTTAATGTGAGTCTGGAAGGAGGGTTTACAGTCTAACCAGACACCTAGGTATTTGTAGTTGTCCACGTATTCTAAATCAGAACCGTCCAGAATAGTGACGGGCGAACGGGTGCGGGCAGCGATCAGTTGAAGAGCATGCATTTAGTTTTACTTGCGTTTAAGAGCAGTTGGAGGCCACGGAAGGAGAGATGTATGGCATTGAAGCTCGTCTGGAGGTTAGTTAACACAGTGTCCAAAGAGGGGCCAGAGGTATACAGAATGGTGTCGTCTGCGTAGAAGTGTATCAGAGAATCACCAGCAGCAAGAGCAACATCATTGATGTATACAGAGAAGAGAGTTGGCCCGAGGATTGAACCCTGTGGCACCCCCATAGAGACTGCCAAATGTCCGGACAACAGGCCCTCCGATTTAACACACTGAACTCTATCAGAGAAGTAGTTGGTAAACCAGGCGAAGCAGTCATTTGAGAAACCAAGGCTGTCAAGTCTGCCAATAAGAATGTGGCGATTGACAGAGTCGAAAGCGTTGGCAAGGTCCTTGAATACGGCTGCACAGTAATGTCTCTTATCCCTATACCCTAACCCTATCCCCTAACCCTATCCCCTAACCCTATCCACCCTAACCTTATCCCCCTAAACCTATCCCCTAACCCTATCCCCTATCCCCTTACTATATCCCCTAACCCTATCCCCTAACCCTATCCCCTATCCCCTACCCTACCCCTTAACCATATCCCTATCCCTAACCCTATCCCCTAACCCTATCCCCTAACTCCCCAACCCTATTCCCTATCCCCGAATCCTATCCCCTAACACTATACCCTATCCCCAAACCTATCCCTATCCCCTGACCCTATCCCCCTAACCCTATCCCCTAACCCTATCCCCTAACCATATCCCCCTAACCTTATCCCCTAACCATATCCCCCTAATCATATCCCCCCTAACCATATCACCCCTAACCCCTAACCCTATCCCCTAACCCTATCCCCTTAACACCATAGTGCCCTCCAAGCTCGCCATCAAGCTCGAGACCCTGGGTCTCGACTCCGCCCTGTGCAACTGGGTACTGGACTTTCTGACGGGCCGCCCCCAGGTGGTGAGGGTAGGCAACAACATTTCCACCCCGCTGATCTTCAACACTGGGGCCCCACAAGGGTGCGTTCTGAGCCCTCTCCTGTACTCCCTGTTCACCCACGACTGCATGGCCACGCACGCCTCCAACTCAATCATCAAGTTTGCGGACGACACAACAGTGGTAGGCTTGATTACCAACAACGACGAGACGGCCTAAAGGGAGGAGGTGAGGGCCCTCAGAGTGTGGTGTCAGGAAAATAACCTCACACTCAACATCAACAAAACTAAGGAGATGATTGTGGACTTCAGGAAACAGCAGAGGGAACACCCCCCTATCCACATTGATGGGACAGTAGTGGAGAGGGTAGTAAGTTTTAAGAGGTTGAAGAAATTCGGCTTGTCACCAAAAGCACTCACAAACTTCTACAGATGCACAATCGAGAGCATCTTGTCGGGCTGTATCACCGCCTGGTACGGCAACTGCTCCGCCCACAACCGTAAGGCTCTCCAGAGGGTAGTGAGGTCTGCACAACTCATCACCGGGGGCAAACTACCTGCCCTCCAGGACACCTACACCACCCGATGTCACAGGAAGGCAATAAAGATCATCAAGGACAACAACCACCCGAGCCACTGCCTGTTCACCCCGCTATCATCCAGAAGGCGAGGTCAGTACAGGTGCATCAAAGCTGGGACCGAGAGACTGAAAAACAGCTTCTATCTCAAGGCCATCAGACTGTTAAACAGCCACCACTAACATTGAGTGGCTGCTGCCAACACACTGACTCAACTCCAGCCACTTTAATAATGGGAATTGATGGGAAGTGATGTAAAATATATCACTAGCCACTTTAAACAATGCTACCTAATATAATGTTTACATACCCTACATTATTCATCTCATATGTATACGTATATACTGTACTCTATATCATCTACTGCATCCTTATGTAATACATGTATCACTAGCCACTTTAAACAATGCTACCTAATATAATGTTTACATACCCTACATTATTCATCTCATATGTATACGTATATACTGTACTCTATATCATCTACTGCATCTTTATGTAATACATGTATCACTAGCCACTTTAACTATGCCACTTTGTTTACATACTCATCTCATATGTATATACTGTACTCGATACCATCTACTGTATGCTGCTCTGTACCATCACTCATTCATATATCCTTATGTACATATTCTTTATCCCCTTACACTTGTGTCTATAAGGTAGTAGTTTTGGAATTGTTAGCTAGATTACTTGTTGGTTATTACTGCATTGTCGGAACTAGAAGCACAAGCATTTCGCTACACTCGCATTAACATCTGCTAACCATGTCTTTGTGACAAATAAAATTGGATTTGATTTTATAACCCTATCCCCCCTAACCCTAACCCCCCTATCCCCATACCCTATCCCCTATCCCTATCCCCTATCCCCTAACCCTATCCCCTAACCCTAACCCTAACCCTATCCCATAACCCATCCCCTAACCCTATCCTCTAACCCCTACCCTATCCCCTAACTCAATCTTGTACCGGGCTGGACCCAATCCCGAACCGCCCGAACCTTCTCTTGGTCCATCTTGATCTCTCCCCTGGAGATGATGTACCCGAGGAAGGACGTCGTGTGGGCGTGAAAATCGCACTTCTCAGCCTTCACGAACAGACGGTTCTCCAATAACCGCTGCAGGACCTGCTTGACATGCTGAACGTGGCTAGAAAGCTCCTTCGAGAATATGAGGATATCATCCAGGTAAACGAACACAAAAATACCAATCATATCTCTCAGAACGTCATTCACCATACTTTGGAACACAGCAGGAGCGTTGGTCAGTCCAAACGGCATCACCTGGTACTCGGAATGTCCCATCGGAGTATTGAACCCAGTCAACCACTCGTCCCCCTCTTTGATCCGAACCAAATGATAAGCATTACGTAAATCAAGCTTCGTAAAAAACGTAGCACCCTGTAAAGAATCGAAAGCCGAGCTCATCAAGGGCAGGGGATACTTGTTCTTGACCGTAATATCATTCAAACCCCGATAATCAATACACGGTCGAAGAGAGCCATCCTTCTTGCTCACAAAAAAAAATCCTGCTCCCAGAGGTGATGACGAGGGCCGAATGAGACCTGCAGCTAGAGACTCCTTGATGTAGGTCTCCAAGGCCTCACGTTCAGGTCGAGAGATACTGTATAACCGTCCCTTGGGAAAGGCAGCTCCAGGAAACAGATTAATCGCACAGTCATAAGGTCGGTGGGGAGGAAGGGACTGAGCCTTCTGTTTACTGAATACTTCACCCAACTCGTGATATGTTTCTGGAACCAGGGACAAATCAGGAGGAGCAGAGTCACTGACCTGACTGGAAACGGCAGGAGAACAGGCAGTCCTAAGGCAGTTAGCATGACAATCAATGCTCCAACTAGTTACCTTACCCGTCACCCAATCAAACGAGGGATTGTGTTCCTTCAGCCAGGGGTAACCAAGAACCAGAGGAACATGGGGCGAGGACAGAATGAAGAAGGAGATAAACTCTGAATGATTCCCCGACAACAACATCTTAACTGGTTCAGTCCTCATAGTGATCCGTGCCAGACTACTGCCGTTCAGAGTGGTTGCTTCAATGGCTTCCGGCAATTGCTCCTTGTAAAGCCCCAGCTGTTCCACCAGGTCGGCATCAATAAAGCTGCCATCGGCACCTGAATCGATAAAAGCGTTCATCTCTAAGCTCTGATCCTTATTCATAAGGGTCGCAGGAAAACGGGGTCTGACAGGATCTTTGAGAGGTTGAAACTGGCTCGCTAAAATTCCTCCCAAAACTAGCGAGCCGGGCAGTTTAACGTGCGCTGTGGACAAGCGGAGATGTAATGTCCCGAGCTACCACAGTAGAGACAGCTGTTGGTCTCACGTCTACGTTGGCGCTCCTCCTTAGTTAGCCCGTGTCGCCCCACTTGCATTGGTTCAGGATCTGGTGGCAAGACCCCTCCACTAATCCCGTGTGGGGAATAACGATCAATACGTTCTGGTACACTTCCTGAACCGAATGGTAACCGAGTTGCTGATTGATTGGATGGACCCCACTGCTTCTCCCTCCTTCTCTCTCGGACTCTATTATCTACCCGAATAGATAAAGTGACCAAGCTGTCTAGGTCACTAGGCTCTGGATAGGATATCAGCTCGTCCTTGAGTTGCTCCGACAACCCCTCGTAAAAAGCCGCTTGTAGTGACTCCTCATTCCAACCACTCTCCACAGACAATGTCCTGAACTCGATCATAAAGTCTGCCACACTGCGAGCTCCTTGGCGAAGAGTGAACAAACGTTTAGCTGCGTCCTTACCTCGGACTGGATGGTCAAAAAGCTTTCTCATCTCTCCCGTGAACTCCTGGTATGAAGCCATGCAGGTCTCCTGTCGTTCCCAAACGGCTGAAGCCCATTCCAGAGCTCTTCCACACAGCAGTTCAATAACAAAGGCTATCCTAGCCTTGTCAGTGGCGTAAGAATGGGGCTGCAGATCAAACACTAACCCACACTGCATAAGAAACGAACGGCATCTTCCCAAATCCCCTTCATATTTATCAGGCGTCGGTACCTTGGGTTCACGGAAGGAAACCGCACCAGACACGGCAGGTGAGATGGGTGAAACAGGTGGTGAATGAATCGCCGGCAAACTGAGCTGATCCTGGATTTGTGTCAAGCTAGCAGATAAGTTCTGGATTGAACCCGCTATCTCCTGTAGCGCCGTCTTGTGTTGTCCCAATGTCTTCCCCTGCTGGGTAATGGCATGACAAACGGAGTCCAGGTCCGCTGGGTTCATCCTTGGCCGGATCGTTCTGTCACGTTCAAAATCGAACCCAGAAGCAGACCAGGACAAGGAGAGTAGGAAGAAGGTGAGTATTTATTTACAAGTGAATGTGAATGGGTAGATATATCCAGGTGGCGTAGCGGGCAGCGGTGGTGAGTTGATGGGAGTAAATAGGTGGATCCAATGGGGTAGCGGAATCCTCCGACGACCAGGTGGGAATGGGGTAAATGATCCGGGTGAGTAACTGAAGACAGAACAAACGGAGGTAAGTTTAAGGCAAGCAATACGTAAAAAACAACAAAACAAATTATATCCAACTTGAGGCTGATACTCTGGCACAACATACTGTTCATGGCTAACGATCCGGCAGGGAATGGATGTCAGGTCCGGGCTTATGAAGAGGAGAGATGATGATCAGGACCAGGTGTGCAGATAGCTGATGGGATACAGGTGCGGGTAATCAGAACTCCCAACTGGCTACATTGCCCGGCAACCAGACAGGGTGCGTTCCAGGACGCCGGAAAAAACACTCCAGGACAGAACACAGGCAAAAAACAGACTCAGGAAACGGGATTCGTGACACCAACCCTATCCCCTATCCCCTAACCCTATCCCCTAACCATATCCCCTATCCCTTATCCCCCTAACCCTAACCCTATCCCTTAACCCTATCCACCCTAATCCTATCCCCTAACCCTAACCCCCCTAACCCTATCCCCCCTAACCCTATCCCCTAACCCTATTCCCCGTAACCATATCCCCCCTAATCCTGTCCCCTAACCCTATCCCACCTAACCTTACCCCCTAACCCTATCCCCCTAATCCTGTCCCCTAACCCTATCCCCCCCTAATCCTGTCCCCTAACCCTACCCCCTAATCCTGTCCCTAACCCAAACCCACCTAACCTTATCCCTAACCCTATATCCTAACCCTATCCCTAACCCTATTCCCCGTAACCCTATCCCCCTAATCCTGTCCCCTAACCCTATCCCACCTAACCTTACCCCTAACCCTATCCCCCCTAATCCTGTCCCCTAACCCCCCTAACCCCCCCTAATCCTGTCCCTAACCCTATCCCCTAATCCTGTCCCCTAACCCAAACCCACCCCCTAACCTTATCCCCTAACCCTATACCCTAACCTATCCCCTAACCCTATTCCCCGTAACCCTATCCCCCTAATCCTGTCCCCTAACCCTATCCCACCTAACCTTACCCCTAACCCTATCCCCTAATCCTGTCCCCTAACCCTATCCCCCTAATCCTGTCCCCTAACCCAAACCCACCTAACCTTATCCCCTAACCCCAACCCCCTAATCCTGTCCCCTAACCCTATACCCCTAACCTTATCCCTAACCCTATCCCCCTAATCCTGTCCCCTAACCCTATCCCCCTAACCTTATCCCTAACCCTATACCCTAACCCTATCCCCTAACCCTATTCCCCGTAACCCTATCCCCCTAACCTTATCCCCTAACCCTATCCCCCTAACCTTATCCCTAACCCTATCCCCCACATACTCTGTGGCACCTTTTTTAAATGTTTTAATTTGACCTTTATTTAACCAGGTAGGCTAGTTGAGAACAAGTTCTCATTTACAACTGCGACCTGGCCAAGATAAAACATAACAATTCGACACAGACAACAACACAGAGTTACACATGGAATAAACAAAACATAGTCAATAATACAGGAGAAAAAAAAAAAAAAGTCTATATACAGTGAGTGCAAATGAGGTAAGATAAGGGAGTTAAGGAAATAAATAGGCCATGGTGGCGAAGTAATTACAATATAGAAATTAAACGCTGGAATGGTAGATGTGCAGAAGATGAATGTGCAAGTAGAGATACAGGGGTGCAAAGGAGCAAGATAAATAAATACTATATGGGGATGAGGGAGGTAGATAGGCTGTTTACAGATGGGCTATGTACAGGTGCAGTGATCTGTGAGCTGCTCTGACAGCTGGTGCTTAAAGCTAGTGAGGGAGATATGAGTCACCAGCTTCAGAGATTTTTGCAGTTCGTACCAGTCATTGGCAGCAGAGAACTGGAAGGAAAGACAACCAAAGGAGGAATTGGCTTTGGGGGTGACCAGAGAGATATACCTGTTGGAGCGCGTGCTACGAGTGGGTGCTGTTATGGTGACCAGTGAGCTGAGATAAGGCGGGGCTTTACCTAGCAGAGACTTGTAGATAACCTGTAGCCAGTGGGTTTGGCGGCGAGTATGAAGCGAGGGCCAAGCAACGAGAGCGTACAGGTCGCAATGGTGGGTAGTGTATGGGGCTTTGGTGACAAAACGGATGGCACTGTGATAGAATGCATCCAGTTTGTTAAGTAGAGTGTTGGAGACTATTTTATAGATGCCATCTCCGAAGTCGAGGGTCGGTAGGATGGTCAGTTTTACGAGGATATGTTTGGCAGCATGAGTGAAGAATGCATTGTTGCGATATAGGAAGCCAATTCTAGATTTAATTTTGGATTGGAGATGCTTAATGTGAGTCTGGAAGGAGGGTTTACAGTCTAACCAGACACCTAGGTATTTGTAGTTGTCCACGTATTCTAAATCAGAACCGTCCAGAATAGTGACGGGCGAACGGGTGCGGGCAGCGATCAGTTGAAGAGCATGCATTTAGTTTTACTTGCGTTTAAGAGCAGTTGGAGGCCACGGAAGGAGAGATGTATGGCATTGAAGCTCGTCTGGAGGTTAGTTAACACAGTGTCCAAAGAGGGGCCAGAGGTATACAGAATGGTGTCGTCTGCGTAGAAGTGTATCAGAGAATCACCAGCAGCAAGAGCAACATCATTGATGTATACAGAGAAGAGAGTTGGCCCGAGGATTGAACCCTGTGGCACCCCCATAGAGACTGCCAAATGTCCGGACAACAGGCCCTCCAATTTAACACACTGAACTCTATCAGAGAAGTAGTTGGTAAACCAGGCGAAGCAGTCATTTGAGAAACCAAGGCTGTCAAGTCTGCCAATAAGAATGTGGCGATTGACAGAGTCGAAAGCGTTGGCAAGGTCCTTGAATACGGCTGCACAGTAATGTCTCTTATCGATGGCGGTTATGATGTCATTTAGGACCTTGAGCGTGGCTGAGGTTCACCCATGACCAACTCTGAAACCAGATTGCATAGCTGAGAAGTTACGGTGGTTTTCGAAATGGTCGGTAATCTGTTTGTGAACTTGGCTTTCGAAGACCTTAGAAAGGCAGGGTAGGATATATGTAGGTCTGTAGCAGTTTGGGTCTAGAGTGTCTCCCCCTTTGAAGAGGGGGATGATCGCGGCAGCTTTCCATTCTTTGGGAATCTCAGACGATACGGGTCTCTCCAGAAATGTTCTATCGTGTTCAAGTCCCGGCTCTGGCTGGGCCACTCAAGGACATTCAGAGACTTGTCCCGAAGCCACTCCTGTGTTGTCTTGGCTGTGTGTTTAGGATCGTTGTCCCGTTAGAATGGTGAACCTTTGCCCCAGTCTGAGGTCCTGAGCGCTCTGGAGCAGGTTTTGATCAAGGATCTCCCTGTACTTTGCTCCATTCATCTTTACCTCGGTCCTGACTAGTCTCCCAGTCCTCGTAGCTGAAAAACATCCCCATTGCATGATGCTGCCACCCCCATGCTTCACCGTAGGGATGGTGCCAGGTTTCCTCCAGACGTGACGCTTGGCATTCAGGCCAAAGTGTTCAATCTTGATTTCATCAGACCAGAGAGTCTTGTTTCTCATGGTCTTAGAGTATTTAGGTACCTTTTAGTAAACTCCAAGCGGGCTGTCATGTGCCTTTTACTGAGGATTGTCTTCCGTTTGGCCATTCTACCATAAGGCCTGATTGGTGGAGTGCTGCAGAGATGGTTGTCCTTCTGGAAGGTTCTCCGATCTCCACAAAGGAACCCCAGAGCTCTGTCAGATCGACCATTGGCTTCTTGGTCACCTCCCTTCTCCCCGGATGGCTCAGTTTGGCTAGGCGGCCAGCTCTAGGAAGAGTCTTGGTGGTTCCAAACTTCTTCTATTTAAGAATGATGGAGGCCACTGTGTTCTTGGAGACCTTCAATGCTGCAGAAACGTCTTGGTACCCTTCCCCAGATCTGCCTCGGCACAAGCCTGTCTCGGAGCTCTACGGACAATTCCTTCAACCTCATTGCTTGTTTTTTTTATCTGACATGCACTGTCAACTGTGGGACCTTACAGGTCACATACACAGGAGTGTGCCTTTCCAAATAATTTACAATCAATTGAATTTACCGTAGGTGGACTCCAATCAAGTTGTAGAAACATCTCAAGGATGATCAATGGAAACAGGATACACTTGTGCTCAATTTCGAATCTCATAGCAAAAGCTCTGAATATCGATGTACATTTTTATTTTGTTATATAAATTTGCCAAAAAAATCTAAATAATTGTTTTCGCTTTGTCATTGTGGGATATTGTGTGTACATTGATGAGGATTTTTATGAGGAATTTAATCAGTTTTAGAATAAGGCTGTAACAAAACAAAACATGGAAAAAGTCAAGGGGATTGAATACTTTACGAATGCACTGTAAGTTGGGGCAGTCTGGACATTTGGACGTTGGTTTAATTTTAAAACCCCCTAATGTCGATTTCCATGGCCCCGCTGAAATCGAATTCAGCATAATAAAAATATCCCCATCACCATATCACCATATACCCAATTGGTTAGTTTAGTCTTGAGAGATCTGCAGTGAAATGTGACAGAGCTAGTTTGTCAGACCATGAGAAATCCAGAAATCGGTCTTCTCACAAAATCGTCTGTAGTGTCCGAACAAGCTATTACTATTAACTAGTAAGGAAAGATGTGACTTTCACGAACATGACAGTGTTTTCCGTTTTGCTCTAGGACCTCCACAAGAGTCTTGGGACTCATCTGCCAACTTCTGTCTGTAGTGTCTGAACAGGGTTAAACTCTAAGAGAATAGAACCCCACTGTACAGGTGAGACTCTCACAAACACGTACATGTCAGTTGTTTTGCTTTAGGACGCCCACAGGCCTTACAAGACTCGTCTGAAGATCCCCCGGTACCAGTTGAAAAAACAAATGGAAGCACCAAAAACAACCTCTTTTTAAGCACCAAAAACAACCTCTTTTTAAGCACCAAAAACAACCTCTTTTTAAGCACCAAAAACAACCTCTTTTTAAGCACCAAAAACAACCTGTGTTTCCATGTAGTAAATCTGTTCTTCATTGCGTTTGTTTGGGCTAACGGCATTTTTTTTTCATCAAATATGTATATATATATATATTACATTTTGTAATACTTCAAGCGGTCTTAAAATTCCAAATCAAATATCAAAATGATCCCCGGTATGACCTTGTTAAAACATATGGTACTTTTTCATTCATCTGTGAGTGACGCACCACAGCAGACGCACCACAGCAGACGCACCACAGCAGACGCACCACAGCAGACGCACCACAGCAGACTGCACCACAGCAGACGCACCACAGCAGACGCACCACAGCAGACGCAGACGCACCACAGCAGACGACGCACCACAGCAGACGACGCACCACAGCAGACGACGCACCACAGCAGACGCGCCACAGCAGACGCACCACAGCAGACGCACCACAGCAGACGCACCACAGCAGACGCATCACAGCAGACGCACCACAGCAGACGCACCACAGCAGACGCACCACAGCAGACGCATCACAGCAGTAAAGATCTGATTGAAGTGTCTGAGCTCCTCTCACATGACTGGGAATAAAGATATTAAATAAAGGATTCATCCGCACACTTCTCCAGCGTGCCAGTGGCCATCAAAGAGCACACTTCTCCAGCGTGCCAGTGGCCATCAAAGAGCACACTTCTCCAGCGTGCCAGTGGCCATCAAAGAGCACACTTCTCCAGCGTGCCAGTGGCCATCAAAGAGCACACTTCTCCAGCGTGCCAGTGGCCATCAAAGAGCACACTTCTCCAGCGTGCCAGTGGCCATCAAAGAGCACACTTCTCCAGCGTGCCAGTGGCCATCAAAGAGCACACTTCTCCAGCGCACACTTCTCCAGCCAGTGGCCATCAAAGAGCACACTTCTCCAGCGTGCCAGTGGCCATCAAAGAGCACACTTCTCCAGCGTGCCAGTGGCCATCAAAGAGCACACTTCTCCAGCGTGCCAGTGGCCATCAAAGAGCACACTTCTCCAGCGTGCCAGTGGCCATCAAAGAGCACACTTCTCCAGCGTGCCAGTGGCCATCAAAGAGCACAAGAGCACACTTCTCCAGCGTGCCAGTGGCCATCAAAGAGCACACTTCTCCAGCGTGCCAGTGGCCATCAAAGAGCACACTTCTCCAGCGTGCCAGTGGCCATCAAAGAGCACACTTCTCCAGCGTGCCAGTGGCCATCAAAGAGCACACTTCTCCAGCGTGCCAGTGGCCATCAAAGAGCACACTTCTCCAGCGTGCCAGTGGCCATCAAAGAGCACACTTCTCCAGCGTGCCAGTGGCCATCAAAGAGCACACTTCTCCAGCGTGCCAGTGGCCATCAAAGAGCACACTTCTCCAGCGTGCCAGTGGCCATCAAAGAGCACACTTCTCCAGCGTGCCAGTGGCCATCAAAGAGCACACTTCTCCAGCGTGCCAGTGGCCATCAAAGATGAGCATTTGTACGCTGAAGTCGGGTTACGTCGCTGAAAATGCAGTCAGGCCAAAACCCCGGTGAGGCCAACAAGCACACAGATGAGCTTCCCTGAGACACTTTCTGAAAGTTTGTGCGGAAATTATTTGTTTGTGCAAACTCACAGTTTCATCAGTTGTCCTGGTGGCTGGTCTCAGCCGATCCCGCAAATGAAGAAGCTGGATGTGGAGGTCCTGGCGTGGTTCCACGTGGTCTGCGGTTGTGACGTTAATGACTTGTTTATGTGCTGCTGTAAGGTTTGTTGTTAATGTTACATTTCTAACTTTACCGTTTATACTTTTTAATTACCGTTTAATATTTGTATTTTTTCCCTCGCTCCATTTCTTTCCTTCGACTTTTTCACCCTGCATAAATCAGCTAGAAAGATGTGTCGGCATCAAGTAATTGTCTCTGGCCCCCTCCCAGTTAGGGGGAGTGATGAGCTCTACAGCAGAGTCTCTGGCCCCCTCCCAGTTAGGGGAGTGATGAGCTCTACAGCAGAGTCTCTGGCCCCCTCCCAGTTAGGGGAGTGATGAGCTCTACAGCAGAGTCTCTGGCCCCCTCCCAGTTAGGGGAGTGATGAGCTCTACAGCAGAGTCTCTGGCCCCCTCCCAGTTAGGGGAGTGATGAGCTCTACAGCAGAGTCTCTGGCCCCCTCCCAGTTAGGGGAGTGATGAGCTCTACAGCAGAGTCTCTGGCCCCCTCCCAGTTAGGGGGAGTGATGAGCTCTACAGCAGAGTCTCTGGCCCCCTCCCAGTTAGGGGAGTGATGAGCTCTACAGCAGAGTCTCTGGCCCCCTCCCAGTTAGGGGGAGTGATGAGCTCTACAGCAGTCTCACAACTCAATCGCTGGTTGAAAATTGTTTTCTCCCCCTCCCAAAAGATAGAATTTGTAGATAATTGGCCCTCTTTCTGGGACTCACCCACAAACAGGACCAAGTCTGGCCTGCTGAGGAGTGACAGACTCCATCCTAGCTGGAGGGGTGCTCTCATCTTATCAATGAACATAGACTCCCCTAGCTCCAAAATGAGATAGGGTGCAGGCCAGGCAGCAGACTGTTAGCCAGCCTGCCAGCTTAGTGGAGTCTGCCACTAACACAGTCAGTGTAGTCAGCTCAGCTATCCCCATTGAGACCGTGTCTGTGCATCTAAGTTGGGAAAAACTAAACATGGCGGTGTTCGCCTTAGCAATCTCACTGGAATAAATACATCCATTCGTGTCGTTATTGAAAGAGATTGAGATATCTCACATCTCAAAATATGGCAATTTAATGTTAGATCTCTCACTTTCAAGGCAGTTATAGTCAAAGAACTACTCACTGATCACGCAATACCCTAGATGCAGTTGCACCCCTAAAAACTAAAAACATTTGTCATAAGAAACTAGCTTCCTGGTATTCAGAAAATACCCGAGCTCTGAAGCAAGCTTCCAGGAAATTGGAACGGAAATGGCGCCACAGCAAACTGGAAGTCTTCCAACTAGCTTGGAAAGACAGTACCGTGCTGTATCGAAGAGCCCTCACTGATCCTCGATCATTCTATTTTTTATAACTTAATTATACACTTTTATAACTTAATTGAGGAGAATAAGAACAATCCCAAATGTATTATTGATGCTGTCACAAAGCTACCTAAAAAGCAGCATTCTCCAAGAGAGGATGGCTTTCACTTCAGCAGTGATACATTCATGAACCTCGCTGCCTTCCTGAAGACAAACAATGTATATGAAATGCTCCAGTCTGGTTTTAGACACCATCATAGTACTGAGACTGCACTCGTGAAGGTGGTAATTTACCTTTTAATGGCGTCAGACCGAGGCTCTGCATCTGTCCTCATACTCCTAGACCTTCATGCTGCTTTTGACACCATCGATCACCACATCCTTTTGGAGAGATTGGAAACCCAAATTGGTCTACACGGACAAGTTCTGGCCTGGTTTAGATCTTATCTGTCGGAAAAATATCACTTTGTCTCTGTGGATGGTTTGTCCCCTGACAAATCAGTTTCGGTGTTCCTCAAGGTTCCGTTTTAGGACCACTATTGTTTTCACTATACATTTTACCACTTGTTGATGTCATTCGGAAACATAATGTTAACTTTCACTGCTATGCGGACGACACACAGCTGTACATTTCAATGAAACATGGTGAAGCCCCGAAATTGCCCTCCCTGGATGCCTGTGTTTCAGACATAAGGAAGTGGAGGCAGCAAAGTTTTTACTTTTAAACTCGGACAAAACAGAAATGATAGTTCTTGGTCCCAAGAAACAAAGATATCTTCAAATCAAATCAAATCAAATGACATTATATTAGTCACATGCGCCGAATACAACAGGTACAGTGAAAGGCTTACTTACGAGCCCCTAAACAGCAATACAGTTTGAAAATATACAGATAAGAATAAGAATCAAAAGTAACAAGTCATTAATTAATTAAAGAGCAGCTGTAAAATAACAATGTGGAGGCTATATACAGGGAGCTACCGGTACAGAGTCAATGTGGAGGCTATATACAGGGGGGTACCGGTACAGAGTCAATGTGGAGGCTATATACAGGGGGTACCGGTACAGAGTCAATGTGGAGGCTATATACAGGGGGGTACCGGTACAGAGTCAATGTGGAGGCTATATACAGGGGGTACCGGTACAGAGTCAATGTGGAGGCTATATACAGGGAGCTACCGGTACAGAGTCAATGTGGAGGCTATATACAGGGAGCTACCGGTACAGAGTCAATGTGGAGGCTATATACAGGGGATACCGGTACAGAGTCAATGTGGAGGCTATATACAGGGGGTACCGGTACAGAGTCAATGTGGAGGCTATATACAGGGGGTACCGGTACAGAGTCAATGAGGAGGCTATATACAGGGTGTTACGGTACAGAGTCAATGTGGAGGCTATATACAGGGAGCTACCGGTACAGAGTCAATGTGCCGGGGCACCGGTTAGTTGAGGTAATATGTACAGTACATGTAGGTAGAGTTATTATGCATAGATGATAACAACAGAGAGTAGCAGCAGTGTAAATGAGAGGTGGAGGGGTGGGCAATGCAAATAGTTTGGCTAGCCATTTGATTAGGTGTTCAAGAGTCTTATGGGTTGGGGGTAGAAGCTGTTTAGAAGCCTCTTGGACCTAGACTTTGCGCTCCGGTAACACTTGCCGTGAGGTAGCGGAGAGATGACTAGGGTGGCAGTCTATGACTAGGGTGGCAGGAGTCTTTGACAATTTTTAGGGCTTTCCTATGACACTTGCTGGTATAAAGGTCCTGGATGGCAGGAAGCTTGGCCCCAGTGAGGTACTGGGCCGTTCAAACTACCATCTGTAGTGCCTTGCGGTTGGAGGCCGAGCAGTTGCCATTCCAGGCAGTGATGCAACCAGTCAGGATTTTCATTTTTTTTATTTGATTTAACCTTTATAGAACTAGGCAAGTCAGTTAAGAACAAATTCTTATTTACAATGGCGGCCTAGGAAGAGTGTGTTAACTGCCTTGTTCAGGGCTCTTGATGATGCAGCTGTAGAAACTTTTAAGAATCTGAGGACCAATGCCAAGTCTCCTGAGGAGGAACATTTTTAGTCATGCCTCTTCATGACTGTCTTGGTGTGCTTGGACAATGTTAGTTTGTTGGTGATGTGGACACCAAGGAACTTGTAGCTCTCAACCTGCTCCACTGCAGCCCCATCGATGAGAATGAGGTCGTGCTCGGTCCTCTTTTTCCTGTAGTCCACAATCATCTCCTTTGTCTTGATCACGTTGAGAGAGAGGTTGTTGTCCTGGCACCACACAGCCAGGTCTCTGACGTCCTCCCTATAGGCTGTCTCGTTGTTGTCGGTGACACTGTTGTGTCATCGGCAAACTTAATGATGGTGTTGGAGTCGTGCCTGGCCATGAGTGAACAGGGAGTACAGGAGGTGACTGAGCATGCACCCCTGAGGGGCCCCTGTGTTGAGGATCAGCATGGCGGATGTGTTGTTACCTACCCTTACCACCTGGGGGCAGCCCGTCAGGAAGTCCAGGATCTAGTTGCAGAAGGAGGTGTTTAGTCCAACGGGTCCTTAGCATATTGACGAGCTTTGACCTGTTCACTGGACGTGCAAACTGTCCCTGACCTGCTGTTTTCAACTCTCTAGAGACAGCAGGAGCGGTAGAGATACTCTTAATGATCAGCTATGAAAAGCCAACTGACATTTACTCCTGAGGTGTTGACTTGCTGCACCCTCAACAACTAGTGTGATTACTATTATTTGACCATGCTGGTCATTTAAGAACATTTGAACATCTTGGCCATGTTCTGTTATAATCTCCACCCAGCACAGCCAGAAGAGGACTGGCCACCCCTCATAGACTGGTTCCTCTCTAGGCTCGTTCCTAGGTTTTGGCCTTTCCAGGGAGTTTTTCCTAGCCCCCGTGCTTCTACACCTGCATTTCTTGCTGTTTGGGGTTTTAGGCTGGGTTTCTGTACAGCACTTTGAGATATCAGCTGCTATATAAATACATTTGAATTTATTTGATTTGCTCAGTCCCCTCCTGTACTCCCTGTTCACCCATGACTGCATGGCCAGGCATGACTCCAACACCATCATTAAGTTTGCAGGCGACACAATCACTGATCACCGACAACGACGAGACAGACTATGGGGAGGAAGTCAGAGACCTGGCTGGGTGGTGCCATCCCTCAACGTAACCAAGACTGAGGAGATGATTGTGGACTGCTACTCTCTGTTTATCATATATGCATAGTAACTTTAACTATAAATTCATGTACATACTACCTCAATTGGGCCGACCAACCAGTGCTCCCGCATATTGGCTAACCGGGCTATCTGCATTGTGTCCCACCCACCACCCGCCAAGCCCTCTTTTACACTACTGCTACTCATCATATACGCTAGCGTCCCATCTGGCCAACATCCAGTGAGGTTGCAGAGCTCCAAATTCAATGACAGAAATGCTCATTATAAAAATTCAGAAAACAAAACATGTTTTACATAGGTTTACAGATGAACTTCTTGTTAAACCAACCACAGTGTCATATTTATAAAATGCTTTTCGGCGAAAGCATACCTAGCCCAGAACATAGCCCAGTTGACAAATTATTACAAACAGTAACCAGCCAAGCAGAGGCGTTACAAAACCTCAGAAATAGAGAGAAAATTAATCCCTTACCTTTGATGATCTTCATATGGTGGCAATCAGAAGACATTAATTTACTCAATAAATGTTCCTTTTGTTCGATGAAGTCTCTTCATATCCACGTTTTCTTCAGTAATTCACAGGCTCAAACTCAGTCAAAACAATCAGACAAAAAAAATCCAAATTGTATTCGTAAAATTCATAGAAACATGTCAAACGATGTTTAAATTCAATTCTCAGGTTGTTTTTTTAGCCTAAATTATCTATAATATTTCAACCGGACAATAACGTTGTCAATATAAAAGGTAAACAAGAATTGCACATGCGCCTGAAAAAGCTCTGCGACACGTTAGGGTCCACTCGTTCAGACTGGTCTTAATTCCTCATTTATAAGAATACAAGCCTGAAACGATTTCTAAAGACTGTTGAAATCTAGTGGAAGGCATAGGAACTGCAAATTGAGTCCTACGTCAATGGATACTGCAATGGCATTGAATTTACAAAACCAACATAAAAACTACTTCCTGGATGGATTTTTCTCAGGTTTTCGCCTGCTAAATCAGTTCTGTTATTCTCACAGACACTACTCTTAACAGTTTTTGAAACTTTAGAGTTTTTTCTATCCAAATCTACCAGTTATATGCATATCATATCTTCTGGGCCCGAGTAGCAGGCCGTTTAATTTGGGCATGCTTTTCATCCAAAATTCCGAATGCTGCCCCCTACCCTAGAGAGGTTAACCATATCTACATGTTCATACTTCCTCAATCAGCCTGACTTACCGGTGTCTGTGTGTAGCCTCACTACTTTTATAGCCTCGCTACTGTATATATAGCCTGTCTTTAAACTGTTGTTTTATTTCTTTACCTACCTATTGTTCACCTAATACCTTTTTTTTCACTATTGGTTAGAGTAAGCATTTCACTGTAAGGTATACTACAGCTGTGGTATTCAGCATTTCACTGTAAAGTATACTACAGCTGTGGTATTCAGCATTTCACTGTAAGGTATACTACAGCTGTGGTATTCAGCATTTCACTGTAAGGTATACTACAGCTGTGGTATTCAGCATTTCACTGTAAGGTATACTACAGCTGTGGTATTCAGCATTTCACTGTAAGGTATACTACAGCTGTGGTATTCAGCATTTCACTGTAAGGTATACTACAGCTGTGGTATTCAGCATTTCACTGTAAGGTATACTACAGCTGTGGTATTCAGCATTTCACTGTAAGGTCTACTACAGCTGTTGTATTCAGCATTTCACTGTAAGGTATACTACAGCTGTGGTATTCAGCATTTCACTGTAAGGTATACTACAGCTGTGGTATTCAGCATTTCACTGTAAGGTATACTACAGCTGTGGTATTCAGCATTTCACTGTAAGGTATACTACACCTGTTGTATTCAGCATTTCACTGTAAGGTATACTACAGCTGTGGTATTCAGCATTTCACTGTAAGGTATACTACAGCTGTGGTATTCAGCATTTCACTGTAAGGTATACTACAGCTGTTGTATTCAGCATTTCACTGTAAGGTATACTACAGCTGTGGTATTCAGCATTTCACTGTAAGGTCTACTACACCTGTTGTATTCAGCATTTCACTGTAAGGTATACTACAGCTGTGGTATTCAGCATTTCACTGTAAGGTATACTACAGCTGTGGTATTCAGCATTTCACTGTAAGGTATACTACAGCTGTGGTATTCAGCATTTCACTGTAAGGTATACTACAGCTGTGGTATTCAGCATTTCACTGTAAGGTATACTACAGCTGTGGTATTCAGCATTTCACTGTAAGGTATACTACAGCTGTGGTATTCAGCATTTCACTGTAAGGTATACTACAGCTGTGGTATTCAGCATATCACTGTAAGGTATACTACAGCTGTGGTATTCAGCATTTCACTGTAAGGTCTACTACACCTGTTGTATTCAGCATTTCACTGTAAGGTATACTACAGCTGTGGTATTCAGCATTTCACTGTAAGGTATACTACAGCTGTGGTATTCAGCATTTCACTGTAAGGTATACTACAGCTGTGGTATTCAGCATTTCACTGTAAGGTATACTACAGCTGTGGTATTCAGCATTTCACTGTAAGGTATACTACAGCTGTGGTATTCAGCATTTCACTGTAAGGTATACTACAGCTGTGGTATTCAGCATTTCACTGTAAGGTATACTACAGCTGTGGTATTCAGCATTTCAATGTAAGGTATACTACAGCTGTGGTATTCAGCATTTCACTGTAAGGTATACTACAGCTGTGATTCAGCATTTCACTGTATTCAGCATTTCACTGTAAGGTATACTACAGCTGTGGTATTCAGCATTTCTACAGCTGTGGTATTCAGCATTTCACTGTAAGGTATACTACAGCTGTGGTATTCAGCATTTCACTGTAAGGTATACTACAGCTGTGGTATTCAGCATTTCACTGTAAGGTATACTACAGCTGTGGTATTCAGCATTTCACTGTAAGGTATACTACAGCTGTGGTATTCAGCATTTCACTGTAAGGTATACTACAGCTGTGGTATTCAGCATTTCACTGTAAGGTATACTACAGCTGTGGTATTCAGCATTTCACTGTAAGGTATACTACAGCTGTGGTATTCAGCATTTCACTGTAAGGTATACTACAGCTGTGGTATTCAGCATTTCACTGTAAGGTATACTACAGCTGTGGTATTCAGCATTTCACTGTAAGGTATAGCATTTCACTGTAGCTGCTGTGTATTCAGCATTTCACTGTAAGGTATACTACAGCTGTGGTATTCAGCATTTCACTGTAAGGTATACTACAGCTGTGGTATTCAGCATTTCACTGTAAGGTATACTACAGCTGTGGTATTCAGCATTTCACTGTAAGGTATACTACAGCTGTGGTATTCAGCATTTCACTTTCTACAGCTGTGGTATTCAGCATTTCACTGTAAGGTATACTACAGCTGTGGTATTCAGCATTTCACTGTAAGGTATACTACAGCTGTGGTATTCAGCATTTCACTGTAAGGTATACTACAGCTGTGGTATTCAGCATTTCACTGTAAGGTATACTACAGCTGTGGTATTCAGCATTTCACTGTAAGGTATACTACAGCTGTGGTATTCAGCATTTCACTGTAAGGTATACTACAGCTGTGGTATTCAGCATTTCACTGTAAGGTATACTACAGCTGTGGTATTCAGCATTTCACTGTAAGGTATACTACAGCTGTGGTATTCAGCATTTCACTGTAAGGTATACTACAGCTGTGGTATTCAGCATTTCACTGTAGGTATACTACAGCTGTGGTATTCAGCATTTCACTGTAAGGTATACTACAGCTGTGGTATTCAGCATTTCACTGTAAGGTATACTACAGCTGTGGTATTCAGCATTTCACTGTAAGGTATACTACAGCTGTGCAGCATTTCACTGTAAGGTATACTACAGCTGTGGTATTCAGCATTTCACTGTAAGGTATACTACAGCTGTGGTATTCAGCATTTCACTGTAAGGTATACTACAGCTGTGGTATTCAGCATTTCACTGTAAGGTATACTACAGCTGTGGTATTCAGCATTTCACTGTAAGGTATACTACAGCTGTGGTATTCAGCATTTCACTGTAAGGTATACTACAGCTGTGGTATTCAGCATTTCACTGTAAGGTATACTACAGCTGTGGTATTTCACTGTAGGTATACTATTTCACTTTCACTAAAGGTATACTACAGCTGTGGTATTCAGCATTTCACTGTAAGGTATACTACAGCTGTGGTATTCAGCATTTCACTGTAAGGTATACTACAGCTGTGGTATTCAGCATTTCACTGTAAGGTATACTACAGCTGTGGTATTCAGCATTTCACTGTAAGGTATACTACAGCTGTGGTATTCAGCATTTCACTGTACTGTACTACAGCTGTGGTATTCACAGCTGTGGTATTCAGCATTTCACTGTAAGGTATACACTGTAAGGTATACTACAGCTGTGGTATTCAGCATTTCACTGTAAGGTATACTACAGCTGTGGTATTCAGCATTTCACTGTAAGGTATACTACAGCTGTGGTATTCAGCATTTCACTGTAAGGTATACTACAGCTGTGGTATTCAGCATTTCACTGTAAGGTATACTACAGCTGTGGTATTCAGCATTTCACTGTAAGGTATACTACAGCTGTGGTATTCAGCATTTCACTGTAAGGTATACTACAGCTGTGGTATTCAGCATTTCACTGTAAGGTATACTACAGCTGTGGTATTCAGCATTTCACTGTAAGGTATACTACAGCTGTGGTATTCAGCATTTCACTGTAAGGTATACTACAGCTGTGGTATTCAGCTCACGTGACAAATAAACTTTGATATGAAGATCAATGATATAAATGGAAAAAACTTTAGGGTTTAAATGAAATTCTGGGCAGAAAGACAAATTCAACTCAATCTTTCATCCAATCAGATGGCTTATTCATCACAAAACCATTTGATGTTGCCAATTATTTTAATGATTATTTCATTGGCAAAGTGGCCAAACTCAGGCAGGAAATGCCCACGTCAAACAGTGAGCAATTACATTTATGCATGAAAAACTAATAATGGAAGAAAAGCACTGCAAGTTTGAATTTTGTGAAGTTAGAGAGAGGTAAAGTTAGGGAGAGGTGGAAAGATTATTGTTAACGATCAATAATGACAAACCTCCTGGTATTGACAATTTAGATGGAAAGCTACTGAGGATGGTGGCTGACTCTAAAGCCACTCCTATCTGCCATTTTTAATCTGAGCCTAGAGGAAAGTCTTTGTCCTCAGGCCTTGAAGGAAGCCAAAGTAATTCCGCTACCCAAGAGTGGTAAAGCGGCCTTTACTGGTTCTAACAGCAGACCTATAAGCTTGCTGCCAGCTCTTAGCAAACTGTTGGAAGAAATGGCTATTTCTTTGTAACTAATTAACAACAGACTTTCAGCGTGCTTATAGAGAGGGGCACTCAACATGTACTGCACTGACACAAATGACTGATTATTGGTTGAAATGAATTGATATTAAGAAGATTGTGGGAGCTGTACTGTTAGATTTCAGTGCAGCCTTTGATATTATTGACCATATCCTGTTGTTGAAAAAACGTACGTGTCATGGGTTTTCAACCTCTGCCATATAATGGATTCAAAGCTATCTATCTAATAGAACTCAAAGGATTTTCTTTAATGGAAGCGTCTCTAATGTCAAACATGTCAAGTGTGGTTTACCGCAGGGCAGCTCTCTAGGCCCTCTACTCTTTTCTATTTTTACCAATGACCTGACACTGGCATTAAACAAAGCATGTGTGTCCATGTATGCTGACGATTCAATCATATACGCATCAGCAACCACAGCTAATGAAGTCAATGAAACCGTTAACAAAAACGTATTTCTCATTTGCCTAAACAACAGCCAGTGCCGAGCCTTTCGACAAATGCAATTCTTGAGGTGGAGTAACTCAGCAAGATCACGGTCGAACCAAGGGCTGAACATGTTTTTAATTATCATTTTCCTAATGGGGGCGTGTTTGTTAAAAATTCTTAGGGATAGGGGGCAGTATTTGGAAGTTCGGATGAAAAGCGTGCCCAAAGTAAACTGCCTGTTACTCAGGCCCAGAAGCTAGGATATGTATATGCATGGTAGATTTGGATAGAAAACACTCTAAAGTTACCAAGTCTGTTAAAATAATGTCTGTGAGTATAACAGAACTGATATAGCATGCTAAAACCCGAGGAGAATCCATCTGGAAACAATTTTTTTGGAGGTGACACCATTTATGCCTGTCTATAGGGAAATCAATGGAATACCTTCCAGCTTGCAGTTCCCAGGACTTCCAGCAGATGCCAACAGTCTTTAGAAAGATTTTCAGTCTTGTTTTTTGAAAAATAAGAAAGAATTTGTAGTGGCTCCGATTTTGGCTGTAGTGTTGAAAAATGTTTGTAATGCTTTTGTACGCAGGGCGCTGTTCTCCGATAATCACAAGATGTGCTTTTTCGACACCTTTTTGACATCTGACAACGCGGTTGGATTAACAAGAAGTTAAGCTTTTAAACTATGTAAGACACTTGTGTTTTCATTCATGTTTAATATTACGAATTTTGTATTTTGAAATTTGCGCTCTGCCAATTTCAACGGATGTTGGCCAGGTGGGAAAGCAATATCACTGAAAAAATCAAAAAATATATTATATATTATATATTCAAGAGTGCAGGTCATGAAGGAAGGCTTGTCCATATTCCAGAGTGCAGGTCATGAAGGAAGGCTTGTCCATATTCCAGAGTGCAGGTCATGAAGGAAGGCTTGACCATATTCCAGAGTGCAGGTCATGAAGGAAGGCTTGACCATATTCCAGAGTGCAGGTCATGAAAGAAGGTTTGACCATATTCCAGAGGTCATGAAGGAAGGCTTGACCATATTCCAGAGGTCATGAAGGAAGACTTGACCATATTCCAGAGTGTAGGTCATGAAGGAAGGCTTGACCATATTCCAGAGGTCATGAAGGAAGACTTGAACATATTCCAGAGTGTAGGTCATGAAGGAAGGCTTGACCATATTCCAGAGGTCATGAAGGAAGACTTGACCATATTCCAGAGTGCAGGTCATGAAGGAAGGCTTGACCATATTCCAGAGTGCAGGTCATGAAGGAAGGCTTGATCATATTCCAGAGTGCAGGTCATGAAGGAAGGCTTGACCATATTCCAGAGTGCAGGTCATGAAGGAAGGCTTGACCATATTCCAGAGTGCAGGTCATGAAGGAAGGCTTGCTCATTAAAGTTTTTTAGCAAGCGTCTATTACAAATCAGGACAGGACGTTTCAGTGAGCAGCCATTACGAACACAGGCTGTAAAACATTGATAACTAAGGTCATTACAGAAAACACCAGACTGATACCCATCAGGATTATTTGTGAGGATTACATCAAGGAGAGTAGCCTTGTTGTTTTTAGGTTTTCAGGTTGTTTTTAAAATATATCATCGATAATATCTACCGCAAATGTCTTTATCAGTAGGAGAGGGAAAGGCAATGGCAGCCCAAACTCTGTTGCGCGAGCAGCAAAACTCATGTGACCACCTGACGCGATGTTATCCTCCTGGCTCATTTTTCAAAATAAAAGCCTGGAACTATGTATGAAGACTGATGACACCTCGAGGAAGCGATAGGAAAAGGAATCTGGTTGATATCCCTTTAAATGGAGCAAAGGGAGGCTATGGAACATGGAGTTTTCAAAATAGAAGCCACTTCCTGGTTTGATTTTCCTCAGGGTTTCGCCTGCAATATCAGTTCTGTTATACTCACAGACAATATTTTGACCGTTTTGGAAACTTTAGAGTGTTTTCTATCCAATACTAATAATAATATGCATATATTAGCAACTGAGACTGAGGAGCTGGCCGTTTACAATGGGCACCTTTTCATCCAAGCTACTCAATACTGCCCCTGCAGCCATAAGAAGTTAACAAAGAGTTGCAGTCGGTTTTGGAATGGGTGGCCAGTAATAAACTGGTCCTGAACATCTCTAAAACTGAGAGCATTGTATTTGGTACAAATCATTCCTTAAGTGCTAGACGTCAGCTGAATCTGGTAATGAATGTTGTGGCGGTTGAACATGTTGAGGATATTGGAATCTACCTATTAGAATCTACCTATTAGAATCTAACTATTAAATCTACCTTTTATAATCTAGCTATAAGAAACTATCTATTAGAATTAGTCTGTTAGAATATACCTACTTGAATTTAACTAGTAGAATTGACCTATTAGAATCTAATAATTAGAATCTACTTTTAGGAAATCTTCCTATAATTAGGTACCTATTATAATCTAGCTATTTGAATTTACTTAATAAAATTTTGCTATTAGAAACTAGATATTACAGTATTCCTATAAGAATAGTCATATTATAACTGCCTAAATCTAGCTATTTGTCACGCCCTGGCCTTAGTTATCTTTGTTTTCTTTATTATTTTGGTTAGGTCAGGGTGTGACATGGGGGATTTCTGTGTTTTCCCAGGTCTAGGGGTTTTTGTATGCTTATGGGGCTGTTTCCTTTCTAGGTAGTTTGTAGGTCTATGGTTGCCTAGATTGGTTCTCAATTAGAGGCAGCTGTCTATCGTTGTCTCTGATTGGGAACCATATTTAGGCAGCCATATTCTGTGGGTATTTTGTGGGTGATTGTCTTCTGTCTTAGTGTCATTGCACCAGATAGGACTGTTTCGGTTTTCACATTTGTTGTTTTTGTATTTTGTAGTGTTCTTGTGTATGGTCTTTATTAAACATGTTGAACTCTAACCAAGCTGCATTTTGGTCCTCCTCTCCTTCAACGGAAGAAAACCGTTACACTATTAGAATCTACTTATTAGAATCTACATATTAGAATCTACCTATTAGAGTCTAGCTATTAGAATGGTCTTATTATTGTCTAGATACTGGAACGAATTGCTAAAATCACTGATGCTGGAGACTCATATCTCCCTCACTAACATTAAGCACCAGCTATCAGAGCAGCTCACAGATCACTGCACCTGTGCATTGCTCATCTGTAAATAACCAATCCAACTACCTCATCCTCATACTGTTATTTTTTATTTTTTTTAAATTCTGCTTTGCACCCCAGTATCTCTACTTGCACATTTATATTCTGCACATCTATCACTCCAGTGTTTAATTGCTAAATTGTAATTTATAGCCTATTTATTGCCTTACCTCCCTTATATTACCTCATTTGCACACACTGTATATATACTTTTTCTACTGTGTTATTGACTGTATGTTTGTTTATTCCATGTCTAACTCTGTGTTGTTGATTGTGTCGCACTGGTTTGCTTTATCTTGGCCAGGTCGCAGTTCACAACTAGCCTACCAGGTTAAATAAAGGTGAAATAAAATTAAAATAAATTAATAAAATGTTAGAATCCACCTATTCGTGTCTAGATATTAGCATTTAGCTTTTAGAATCTAACTATTACAACAATTATATTATAATATACTTAATAGAATCCTCCTACTAGAATCTACCTATTAGAATTGTCCTTTTAGAAGGTATCTTTTAGAATCTACCTATTAGAATTGTCCTTTTAGAAGGTATCTTTTAGAATCTACCTATTAGAATTGTCCTTTTAGAAGGTATCTTTTAGAATCTACAACGTAGAATCAACCTATTTGAATCTACTTATTAGAATCTAGCTATTAGAATCTAGCTATTACAATATTCCTATTAGAATATTCATATTAGAATATCTCTATTAGAATCTAGCTATTAGAATCTACCTATTAGAAACTAGCTATTAGAATCTACCTATTAGAATCTAACAGTTATAATATAACTATTAGAATCTAACTTTTAGAGTCTACCTATTACAATCTACCTATTGGAAACAATCTATGAGAATGTTCCTATTAGAATTGACATTTTAAAATCTACCTATTATAATCTACCCATTATAATCTAACTTTTCAAATCTAACTATTAGAATCTACATATTAGAATATAGCTATTATAATATTTTAGAATGTAGCTACATTAATATGCCTATTAAAATCTAATAATACGAATTTTCTTATTAGTATCTACCTTTTAGAATCAAGTTATTAGAATCTAAAAAATTGAATCTACCTTTTAGAATCTTCCAATAAAAATGTACCTACTAGAATCTGGCTATTATAATATACCTATTAGCGTCTATCTATTAGAATCTACCAAGTAGAATCAGGCAATTTGAATCTACTTATTACAATCTAGCTATGACAGTCTAGCTATTCCAAACTTGCATTTAGAATCTAACCGTTGGTACATAGCTATTAGAATGTACAGTTGGTACATAGCTATTAGAATGTACAGCTATTAGAATGTACAGCTATTAGAATGTACAGTTGGTACATAGCTATTAGAATGTACAGCTATTAGAATGTACAGCTATTAGAATGTACAGTTGGCTACATAGCTATTAGAATGTACAGCTATTAGAATGTACAGCTATTAGAATGTACAGCTATTAGAATGTACAGTTGGTACATAGCTATTAGAATGTACAGCTATTAGAATGTACAGCTATTAGAATGTACAGTTGGTACATAGCTATTAGAATGTACAGCTATTAGAATGTACAGCTATTAGAATGTACAGTTGGTACATAGCTATTAGAATGTACAGCTATTAGAATGTACAGCTATTAGAATGTACAGTTGAAGTCGGACATTTACATACACCTTAGCCAAATACATTTCAACTCAGTTTTTCACAGTTCCTGACATTTAATCCGAGTAAACATTCCCTGTCTTAGGTCAGTTAGGATAACCACTTTATTTTAAGAATGTGAAATGTCAGAATAATAGCAGAGAGAATGATTTATTTCTGCTTTTATTTATTTCATCACATTCCCAGCGGGTCAGAAGTTTACATACACTCAATTATTATTTGGTAGCATTGCCTTTAAATTGTTTAACTCGGGTCAAACGTTTCGGGTAGCCTTCCACAAGATTCCCACAATAAGTTGGGTGAATTTTGGCCCATTCCTCCTGACAGACCTGGTGCAACTGAGTCAGGTTTGTAGGCATCCTTGCTCGCACTTTTTCAGCTCTGCCCACAAATTTTCAATAGGATTGAGGTCATTAAGCCATTTTGCAACAACTTTGGAAGCATGCTTGGGGTCATTGTCCATTTGGAAGACCCATGTGCGACCAAGCTTTAACTTCCTGACTGATGTCTTGAGATGTTGCTTCAATATATCCACATTTTTTCCATTTTCCTCAATAGCCATCTATTTTGTGAAGTGCACCAATCCATCCTACAGCAAAGCACCCCCACAACATGATGCTGCCACCCCCGTATTTCACGGTTGGGATGGTGTTCTTCGGCTTGCAAGCCTTACCCTTTTTCCTCCAAACTTAACGATGTTCATTATGGCCATTTCTCCAAAAAGTACGATCTTTGTCCCCATGTACAGTTGCAAACCGTAGTCTGGCTTTTTTATGCCGGTTTTCGAGCAGTGGCTTCTTCCTTGATGAGCGGGCCTTTCAGGTTATGTCGATATAGGACTCGTTTTACTGTGGATATAGATACTTTTGTACCTGTTTCCTCCAGCATCTTCACAAGGTCCTTTGCTGTTGTTCTGGGATTGATTTGCACTTTTCACACCAAAGTACATTCATCTCTAGGAGACAGAACGAGTCTCCTTCCTGAGCGGTATGATGGCTGTGTGATCCCATAGTGTTTATACTTGTGTACTATTGTTTTTACAGATGAACGTGGTACATTCAGGCATTTGGAAATTGCTCCCAAGGATGAACCAGACTTGTGGAGGTCTCCAATTCTTTTCCTGAGGTCTTGGCTGATTTCTTTTGATTTTCCTATGATGTCAAGCAAAGAGGCACTGAGTTTGAAGGTAGGTTGAAATACAGCCACAGGTAGACCTCCAATTGATTCAAACTATGTCAATTAGCCTATCAGAAACTTCTAAAACCATGACATCATTTTCTGGAATTTTCCAAGCTGTTTAAAGGCACAGTCAATTTAGTGTATGTAAACATCTGACCCACTGGAATTGTGATATAGTGAATTATGAAATAATCTGTCTGTAAACAATTGTGTGAAAAATGACTTGTGTCATGCATAAAGAGATGTCCTAACTGACTTGCCAAAACTATAGTTTGTTAATCAGAAATGTGTGGATTGGTTGAAAAACTAGTTTTAATGACTCTAACCTAAGTGTTGGTAAACTTCCGACTTCAATTGTAGCTATTAGATGCTAGCTATTACAATCCAAGAATTGTAATATAACTATTAGAATCTACCTTTTATAATCTACCTATTAGAATCTACATTTTAGAATCTACATTTTAGAATATACCTATTAGATTCTACCTATTATAATATAACTTTTACATATAACCACTAGAATCTACCTACTATAATCTATCTATTAGAATCCAGCTATTAGATCTAGCTATTAGAATCTAACAATTAGTATCTAGCTATTAGAATCTAACTATTACAACATATCTATTATAATACCTATTGGAATCAACCTATTAGAATATATAAGCTCGAGACCCTGGGTATCGACCCCGCCCTGTGCAACTGGGTCCTGGACTTCCTGACGGGCCGCCCCCAGGTGGTGAGGGTAGGAAACATCTCCATCCCGCTGATCCTCAACACTGGGGCCCCACAAGGGTGCGTTCACAGCCCTCTCCTGTACTCCTTGTTCACCCATGACTGCATGGCCATTCAGGCCTCCAACTCAATCATCAAGTATGCAGACGACACAACAGTGGTAGGCTTGATTACCAACAACGACGAGACGGCCTACAGGGAGGAGATGAGAGCCCTTGGAGTGTGGTGTCAGGAAAATAACCTCACATTCAACGTCAACAAAACAAAGGAGATGATCGTGGACTTCAGGAAACAGGAGAGGGAGCAGCCCCCTATCCACATCGACGGGACAGTAGTTGATGCACCTGTCAGTACAGTACTGAAAAACAGCTTCTATTTCAAGGCCATCAAACTGTTAAACAGCCATCACTAACATTGAGTGGCTGCTGCCAACACACTGACTCAAATCTCTAGCCACTTTAATAAATAAAAATTGGATCTAATACATGTATCACTAGCCACTTTATATAATGTTTACATACCCTACATTACTCATCTCATATGTATATACTGTACTCTATACTATCTACTGCATCTTGCCTACGCCGTTCGGCCATCGCTCATCCATATATTTATATGAATTCCTTTACACTTGTGTATATAAGGTAGTTGTTGTGAAATTGCTAGATTAATTGTTAGATATTACTGCACGGTCGGAACTAGAAGCACAAGCATTTCGCTGCCCTCGCATTAACATCTGCTAACCATGTGTATGTGACAAATTAAATTTGATTTGATTTGATTTACTAGAATCGGCCTATTATAGTCTACTTATTCAAATCTACCTATTAGAATCTAGCTATTAGAAACTCCCTATAAGAATGTACCAATTAGTATCTAGCGATAAGAAAATATCTATTAGAATTTAGCTTTTATAATGTAGCTATTAGAATCAAAAAATTAGAATCTACCTTTTAGAATATTCTTATACCTATAAGAATCTAGCTATTATAATCTACATATTAGCATTTATCTACAGTGCCCTACGAAAGTATTCACCCCCGTTGGCATTTTTCCTATTTTGTAGCCTTATTTTTGGGGGGTTTGTATCATTTGATTTAAATAACATGCATACCACCTCGAAGATTCAAAATATGTTTTGTGTGTGAAACAAACAAGAAATAAGACATTATTATTACTACATTTTAGAACCTTCCTATTACAATGTACCTCTTATAATCTACCTATTATAATCTATTTATTCTCATGTATCTATTTCAATCTAGCTATGAGAATCTACCTAATAGAATTTAGTTAGTACAATCTTCATATTACAATATTCGTATTAGAATCTAGCGATTAGAATCAGGCTATTATAACCGACCTATTAGAATCATCCTTTTACAATATACAGTACACATTAAAATATTAATATTAGAATCTACCTATTAGAATCTAGCGATTAGAATCAGGCTATTATAACCGACCTATTAGAATCATCCTTTTACAATATACAGTACACATTAAAATATTAATATTAGAATCTACCTATTAGAATCTAGCTATTAGAACTGTCACGCCCTGACCGTAGAGAGTGTTTTATGACTCTATTTTAGTTTGGTCAGGGTGTGATTTGGGTGGGCAGTCTATGTTCTATGTTCTATGATTTTCTATTTCTATGTGTTTGGCCGGGTGTGGTTCTCAATCAGGGACAGCTGTGGGAAGTTAACTTTGACTTTGTTCAGGGCACATAGCCCAAAGCTTCACGGTTTGTCTTTGTTCAGGGCACATAGCCCAAACTTCACGGTTTGTCTTTGTTCAGGGCACATCGCCCAAACTTCACGGTTTGTCTTTGTTCAGGGCACATCGCCCAAAGCTTCACGGTTTGTCTTTGTTCAGGGCACATCGCCCAAAGCTTCACGGTTTGTCT
>NC_088413.1:84407298-84419798 GCF_034236695.1 Oncorhynchus nerka | reverse complement strand
ATATATGAATGAGTGATGGTACAGAGCGCCATAGGCAAGATACAGTAGATGGTATCGAGTACAGTATATACATATGAGATGAGTATGTAAACAAAGTGGCATAGTTAAAGTGGCTAGTGATACATGTATTACATAAAGATGCAGTAGATGATGTAGAGTACAGGATATACGTATACATATGAGATGAATAATGTAGGGTATGTAAACATTATATTAGGTAGCATTGTTTAAAGTGGCTAGTGATATATTTTACATCATTTCCCATCAATTCCCATTATTAAAGTGGCTGGAGTTGAGTCAGTGTGTTGGCAGCAGCCACTCAATGTTAGTGGTGGCTGTTTAACAGTCTGATGGCCTTGAGATAGAAGCTGTTTTTCAGTCTCTCGGTCCCAGCTTTGATGCACCTGTACTGACCTCGCCTTCTGGATGATAGCGGGGTGAACAAGCAGTGGCTCGGGTGGTTGTTGTCCTTGATGACCTTTATGGCCTTCCTGTAACATCGGGTGGTGTAGGTGTCCTGAAGGGCAGGTAGTTTGCCCCCGGTGATGCGTTGTGCAGACCTCACTACCCTCTGGAGAGCCTTACGGTTGTGGGCGGAGCAGTTGCCGTACCAGGCGGTGATAAAGTCCACCAGGATGCTCTCGATTGTGCATCTGTAGAAGTTTGTGAGTGCTTTTGGTGACAAGACGAATTTCTTCAGCCTCCTGAGGTTGAAGAAGTGCTGCTGCGCCTTCTTCACAATGCTGTCTGTGTGAGTGGGCCAATTCAGTTTGTCTGTGATGTGTATGCCGAGGAACTTAAAACTTACTACCCTCTCCACTACTGTTCCATCGATGTGGATAGGGGGGTGTTCCCTCTGCTGTTTCCTGAAGTCCACAATCATCTCCTTAGTTTTGTTGACGTTGAGTGTGAGGTTATTTTCCTGACACCACACTCCGAGGGCCCTCACCTCCTCCCTGTAAGCCGTCTCGTCGTTGTTGGTAATCAAGCCTACCACTGTTGTGTCGTCCGCAAACTTGATGATTGAGTTGGAGGCGTGCGTGGCCACGCAGTCGTGGGTGAACAGGGAGGGCTCAGAACGCACCCTTGTGGGGCCCCAGTGTTGAGGATCAGCGGGGTGGAGATGTTGTTGCCTACCCTCACCACCTGGGGGCGACCCGTCAGGTAGTCCAGTACCCAGTTGCACAGGGTGGGGTCGAGACCCAGGGTCTCGAGCTTGATGACGAGCTTGGAGGGTACTATGGTGTTGAATGCCGAGCTGTAGTCGATGAACAGCATTCTCACATAGGTATTCCTCTTGTCCAGATGGGTTAGGGCAGTGTGCAGTGTGGTTGAGATTGCATCGTCTGTGGACCTATTTGGGCGGTAAGCAAATTGGAGTGGGTCTGGGGTGTCAGGTAGGGTGAAGGTGATATGGTCCTTGATTAGTCTCTCAAAGCACTTCATGATGACGGAAGTGAGTGCTACGGGGCGGTAGTCGTTTAGCTCAATTACCTTAGCTTTCTTGGGAACAGGAACAATGGTGGCCCTCTTGAAGCATGTGGGAACAGCAGACTGGGATAGGGATTGATTGAATATGTTCGTAAACACACCAGCCAGCTGGTCTGCGCATGCTCTGGGGGGGCGGCTGGGGATGCCGTCTGGGCCTGCAGCCTTGCGAGGGTTAACACGTTTAAATGTTTTACTCACCTCGGCTGCAGTGAAGGAGAGGCCGCATGTTTTGGTTGCAGGCCGTGTCAGTGGCACTGTATTGTCCTCAAAGCGGGCAAAAAAGTTATTTAGTCTGCCTGGGAGCAAGATATCCTGGTCCGTGACGGGGCTATACCTAAATCCGCCACTGGGTACACCTATAGCTCATCTCTTGGCAGTAGTACTGTAGACTACTTTATCACTAACCTCAACCCAGAGTCTCTCAGAGCGTTCACAAGCAGCCCACTGACACCCCTATCAGATCACAGCAAAATCACAGTCTTCTTGAACAGAGCAATACTCAATCATGAGGCATCAAAGCCAAAGGAACTGAATAATTTTAAGAAATGCTATAGATGGAAGGAAAGTAGTGTGGAAAACTACCAAAAAACAATTAGGGAACAACAATTTCAATCCCTTCTAGACAACTTCCTGGACAAAATGTGTAACGCCTGCTCCAGCTCTTACTTTCTCTGGCGCTCGAGGGTGCCAGGCTCCTCAACATTACACACTCACACTCAAGCCAAACACACCTGCCTTTCCCCGTCACGCGCATTAGTGCTCATTGGACTAACGTGGACTCAATTACTTGTGTAATTTTCTTCCCTATATCTGTCTGCTTCCTAGCTCTGTTCCCTGCTTCGGGATTGTTTGTCATATGTCCGTGTGCTAACGCTGTTCCTGTCGTGTTCAATGGCCGTTCCTGAATAAATGTTTGATTCCCCGTACCTGCTTCTCCTGTCCGGCGTCGGGCCTTACAAAATGTCCCACTGTAATAGTAAAGGTGTAAACTTGGCAGTATAAAACCTAAACAGTATATTTGACCTCTCAGCTTCAAAACATTTCAAACATAAAACCAAAGAAAAATAACAACAATGTTGGAAAACTGGAAAACACTGGAGACAACAACGCAACAAGTTATCTATAAAACACTAAACAAACAACAACGCAACAAGTTATCTATCCAACCCGGACATGTATGGGTAAACCACTTCTCCAATCTTTTTGGCCCTACAACAAAGAACAAACAGCAAACACATAAACATGATCAAATACAAATATTAGAATCAACTATTGAAGACTACCAGAACCTACTGGATTCTCCAATTACATTGAATGAACTACAGGACAAAATACAAACCCTCCAACCTAAAAAGGCCTGTAGTGTTGATGGTATCCTCAATGAAATTATAAAATATAGAGACCACACATTCCAATTGGCTAAAACTCTTCAACATCATCCTTGGCTCTGGCATCTTCCCCAATATTTGCAACAAAGGACTGGTCAACCAAATCCACAAAAGTTGAGACAAATTTGACCCCAATAACTACCGTGGGATATGAATCAACAGCAACCTTGGGAAAATCCTCTGCAGACTTGTACATTTCCTCAGTGCAAATGTCAAATGTCTTTCTACCAAATTACCGTATGACAGACCACGTATTCAACCTGCACACCATAATTGACAAACAAAAAACAAAACAAAGGAAAAGTCTTCTCATGTTGATTTCATAAAAGCTTTTGACTCAATTTGGCATGAGGGTCTGTTATACAAATTGATGGAAAGGGGTGCTGGGGGCAAAACATACAACATTATAAAATCCATGTACACAAACAACAAGTGTGTGGTTAAAATAGGTTACAAAAAACCTACCCATTTCTTTCCACAAGGCCGTGGGGTGAGACAGGGTTGCAGCTTAAGCCCCACCCTCTTCAACATATGTATCAATGAATTGGTGAGGGCACTAGAACAGTCTGCAGCACCCGGCCTCACCCTACTAGAATCTGAAGTCAAATGTCTACTGTTTGCTGACGATCTGCTTCTTCGGTCCCCAACCAAGGAGAGCCTACAGCAGCACCTAGATATTCTGCATAGATTCTGTCAGACCTGGGCCCTGACAGTAAATCTCAGTAAGACAAAAATAATGATGTTCCAAAAAAGGTCCAGTTGTCAGGACCACAAATACAAATTCCATCTAGACAGCGTTGACCTAGAGCACACAAAAAACTATACATACCTCGGCCTAAACAGCTACGCCACAGGTAATCCACAAAGCTGTGAACAAGTTGTGAGAGAAGGTAAGAAGGGCCTTCTATGACATCTAAAGGAACATAAAATTTGACCAATTAGGATCTGTCTAAAAATACTTTAATCAGTTAAAGAACCCATTGCCCTTTATGGTTGTGAGGTCTGGGGTCCACACACCGACCAAGAATTCACAAAATGGGATAAACACCAAATTGAGACTTTGCATGCAGAATTCTGCAAAAAAATATCCTCTGTGTACAAAGTCATACATCAAATAATGCAGGCAGAGCAGAATTAGGCCAATTCCCGCTAGTTATCAAAATCTAGAAAGGAGATGTTAAATTCAACAATCACCTAAAAGGAAGCAATTCCCAAACCTTCCATAACAAAGCCATCACCTACATAGAGATTAACCTGGAGAAGAGTCCCCTAAGCAAGTTGGACACGATTAGAACTTACCAAATCATGGGAAAAATAAAAAATAAAAGGTAATTGCTTGACACATTTGAAAATATTTACGAAAAAACAGAGCAAACTAGAATGCAATTTGGTCCTAAACAGAGAGTACACAGTGGCAGAATACCTGACCACTGTGACTGACCCAAACTTAAGGTAAGTTTTGACTACGTACAAACTCAGTGAGCATTGCCTTGCTATTGAGAAAGGCCGCGGTAGGCAGACCTTACTCTCATGAGAAGACAGGCTATGTGCACACTGCCCATAAAATTAGGTGGAAACTGAACTTTCTAATCTCCTGCCAAGTGTATGACCATATTAGAGACACATATTTCCCTCAGACTACACAGATCCACAATAAATGTTAAAACAAATCCATCTCCCATATCAATTGGGTGAAAACATCACAGCAACGATATTTGTGACCGGTTTCCACAAGAAAAGGGCAACTAGTGTGAGAGACGCAGACTCGGTCTCAACCTTTAAGTCTTTACTGAAGACTCATCTCTTCAGTAGGTCCTATGATTGAGTGTAGTCTGGCCCAGAAGTTTGAAGCTGAACGGAAAGGCACTGGAGCAACGAACCGCCCTTGCTGTCTCTACCTGGCTGGTTCCCCTCTCTCCACTGGGATTCTCTGCCTCTAACCCTCTGCCTGAGTCACTGGCTTACTGGTGCCATTTCATGCCGTCCCTAGGAGGGGTGCGTCACTTGAGTGGGTTGAGTCACTGAAGTGGACTTTCTGTCTGGGTTGGCGCCCCCCCCCCTTGGGTTGTGCCGTGGCGGAGATCTTAGTGGGCTATACTCGGCCTTGTCTCAGGATGGTAAGATGGTGGCTGAAGATATCCTTCTAGTGGTGTGGGGGCTGTGCTTTGGCAAAGTGGGTGGGGTTATATCCTGCCTGTTTGGCCCTGTCCGGGGGTATGATCGGATGGGGCCACAGTGTCTCCTGACCCCTCCTGTCTCAGCCTCCAGTATTTATGCTGCAGTAGTTTATGTGTCGGGGGGCTGGGGTCAGTTTGTTATATCTGGAGTACTTCTCCTGTCCTATTCGGTGTCCTGTGTGAATCTAAGTGTGGGTTCTCTAATTCTCTCCTTCTCTCTTTCTTTCTCTCTCTCGGAGGACCTGAGCCCTAAGACCATGCCTCGGGACTACTTGACATGATAACTCCTTGTTGTCCCCAGTCCACCTGGCCGTGCTGCTGCTCCAGTCTCAACTGTTCTGCCTGCAGCTATGGAACCCTGACCTGTTCACTGTGATTACTATTATTTGACCATGCTGGTCATTTATGAACATTTGAACATCTTGGCCATGCTCTGTTATAATCTCCACCCGGCACAGCCAGAAGAGGACTGGCCACCCCTCATAGTCTGGTTCCTCTCTAGGTTTCTTCCTAGATTTTGGCCTTTCTAGGGAGTTTTTCCTAGCTACCGTGCTTCTACACCTGCATTGCTTGCTGTTTGGGGTTTTAAGCTGGGTTTCTGTACAGCACTTTGAGATATCAGCTGATGTAAGAAGGGCTATATAAATACATTTGATTTGATTTTAACTAGTGAAGAACCAACACAATTGTAAATACAACCCATATTTATGTTTATTCATTTTCCATTTTGTACTTTAACAATTTGCACATCATTACAACATTGTATATCGACAGAATATGACATTTGTAATGTCTTTATTCTTTTAGAAATTTTGTGAGTGTAATGTTTAATGTGCAATTTGTTGTGCAATTTGTTTGTTTATTTCACTTTTGTTTATTATCTTGTTCACTTAGATTGGCAAAGTAAACATATGTTTCCCATGCCTATAAAGCCCTTAAATTGATAATTGAAATTGAATTGAGAGAGAAAGAGAGAGAGAGATTAGAGAGAGAGAGAGATTTGAGAGAGAGATAGAGAGAGAAAGAGGTGAGAGAGAGAGGTGAGAGAGAGAGAGAGAGAGAGAGAGAGAGAGGGCTCTGGTCAAATGTGGTGCAGTATGTAGGGAATAGGGTGCCATTTGGGACACACATGCAAAGGGAATGACAGGAAAACGACAGTGCAACCATGAATCATTACAAACAACTGTTTAATAGTCCTTCACCGTAATTACCTGCTCTGACTGATCCATTACCGCCTGATTTATGACCTTCTTGTACTCTGCTGCCTGTGTTGGCACACAGGTTCTCTATTGGCAAGAAGAATAAGTGAAGAAAGTGGGCGGGGGGTAGATAAAAGTGTCTGCTAAATGACTAAAATGTAAAAGTGCCAAAAAATGTACAGTGACAAAAACGAGAGGGAGAGAGAGAGAAAGAGAGAGGAGAGGAGAGAGAGAGGGGAGAGAGCAGTGATTAGACAGAGAGAGAGAGAGAGATGAGAGGAAAGAGAGAGAAAGAGAGAGAGAGGAAAGAGAGAGAGAAAGAGAGAGAGAGAGAGAGAGAGGGAGAAGAGAGAGAGGAGAGAGCAGTGATTAGACAGAAAGAGAGAGGGATGGGAGAGGAGAGAGAGGAAAGAGAGAGAAAGAGAGAGAGAGGAAATAGAGAGAGAAAGAGAGAGAGAGAGAGAGGGAGAAGAGAGAGAGGAGAGAGCAGTGATTAGACAGAGAGAGAGAGAGAGAGAGAGAGAGCGAGAGAGAGAGAGAGAGAGAGAGAACGAAAGAAAGAGAGAGACAGAGAGAAAGAGAGAGAGAGAAAGAGAAAGAGTGAGAGGGGGGATCAGAGGTGGAGAGGGAACATCAAGAGAATGGATCAAAACATATTGGTCATCCCAAGTTCAACCTCTTTCCCCTGCTGTGATGGTCCAGGTCAGGGAGGATCTGCCTCACTGGTTAACCCAATGACCCCCATTCCCCCAGATCCCCAGACCCACAGCCCAGGGCTGGGCACCGCTCCAGCTTTCTGTCCAAATTACCAGCTCCGCTCCACGGACGACTGGCGGCTAGCTAGCAGGGTGAAGAGATCTCACCCCCTCACCTCTCCCCCATCCTCCCCCCTGGCTGCCCCTGCTCAGAGCCGATGGAGCGTCGCGGATAGCCCTGGGCTGCACCTGGATTCCCTCTACCCCTGGTTCACACAGAGAGAGACCAGACCCCCCTGTTGATGTCATGGGTTGGGCCTCAGAGAGAGCTCTCTCAGAGAGAGCTCACACAACTACAGTACAGTATAGCAAATATGTTACAATCTAGGGTTGTAAAGATTATGACTTTTTCCCATTTCAAATTGGGGATTAACAAAGCATTATCTCATCTTATTGTTCTTATTGTTCAAGGAAGATGAATCAACTACTAGTTTAGATGACAGCTAATCAGCTTGTTATCCACCTCAACATGTAGGATCAATACAGCTAAATAATGATCTAGGATCAACACAGTTATATGATGATCTAGGATCAACACAGCTAAATTAAAGATCTAGGATCAAACACAGCTAAGTAATGATACTGGATCAACACAGTTATATGATGATCTAGGATCAACACAGCTATATGATGATCTAGGATCAACACAGCTAAATAATGATCTAGGATCAACACAGTTATATTTACATTTACATTTACATTTACATTTAAGTCATTTAGCAGACGCTCTTATCCAGAGCGACTTACAAATTATATGATGATCTAGGATCAACACAGTTATATGATGATCTAGGATCAACACAGCTAAATAATGATCTAGGGTCAACACAGCTAAATAATGATCTAGGATCAACACAGTTGAATAATGATCCTGGGTCAACACAGCTAAATAATGATCTAGGGTCAACACAGTTGAATAATGATCTAGGGTCAACACAGTTGAATAATGATCTAGGGTCAACACAGTTGAATAATGACCCTGGGTCAACACAGTTGAATAATGATCTAGGGTCAACACAGTTGAATAATGATCCTGGGTCAACACAGCTAAATAATGATCTAGGGTCAACACAGTTGAATAATGATCCTGGGTCAACACAGCTAAATAATGATCTAGGGTCAACACAGCTAAATAATGATCTAGGGTCAACACAGTTGAATAATGATCCTGGGTCAACACAGTTGAATAATGATCTAGGGTCAACACAGTTGAATAATGATCTAGGGTCAACACAGTTGAATAATGATCTAGGGTCAACACAGTTGAATAATGATCTAGGGTCAACACAGTTGAATAATGATCCTGGGTCAACACAGTTGAATAATGATCTAGGGTCAACACAGTTGAATAATGATCCTGGGTCAACACAGCTAAATAATGATCTAGGGTCAACACAGTTGAATAATGATCCTGGGTCAACACAGCTAAATAATGATCTAGGGTCAACACAGCTAAATAATGATCTAGGGTCAACACAGTTGAATAATGATCCTGGGTCAACACAGTTGAATAATGATCTAGGGTCAACACAGTTGAATAATGATCTAGGGTCAACACAGTTGAATAATGATCCTGGGTCAACACAGTTGAATAATGATCTAGGGTCAACACAGTTGAATAATGATCTAGGGTCAACACAGTTGAATAATGATCTAGGGTCAACACAGTTGAATAATGATCCTGGGTCAACACAGTTGAATAATGATCTAGGGTCAACACAGTTGAATAATGATCCTGGGTCAACACAGTTGAATAATGATCTAGGGTCAACACAGTTGAATAATGATCTAGGGTCAACACAGTTGAATAATGATCTAGGGTCAACACAGTTGAATAATGACCCTGGGTCAACACAGTTGAATAATGATCTAGGGTCAACACAGTTGAATAATGATCTAGGGTCAACACAGTTGAATAATGATCTAGGGTCAACACAGTTGAATAATGATCTAGGGTCAACACAGTTGAATAATGATCCTGGGTCAACACAGTTGAATAATGATCTAGGGTCAACACAGTTGAATAATGATCCTGGGTCAACACAGTTGAATAATGATCTAGGGTCAACACAGTTGAATAATGATCTAGGGTCAACACAGTTGAATAATGACCCTGGGTCAACACAGTTGAATAATGATCTAGGGTCAACACAGTTGAATAATGATCTAGGGTCAACACAGCTAAAGGATAACATCAGTATGCATTATCAGGAAGCAGTACCAGTATTTGTTTACCTTTATTTAACTAGGCAAGTCAGTTAAGAACAAATTCTTATTTTCAATGACGGCCTAGGAACAGTGGGTTAACTGCCTTGTTCAGGGGCAGAACGACAGAATTGTACCTTGTCAGCTCGGGGCTTTGAACTTGAAACTTTTCGGTTACTAGTCCAATGATCTAATCACTAGGCTACCCTGCCGCCCCAGCAGTATCAGTATGAAGTATCAGGAAGCTGTATTAGGAAGCAGTATCAGGAAGCAGTATCAGGAAGCAGTATCAGGAAGAGGAAGCAGTATCAGGAAGCAGTATCAGGAAGCAGTATCAGGAATCAGAGTCAGAACACAGTATCAGGAAGCAGTATCAGGAAGCTGTATCAGGAAGCAGTATCAGGAAGCAGAGTCAGAACACAGTATCAGGAAGCAGTATCAGGAAGCTGTATCAGGAAGCAGTATCAGGAAGCAGAGTCAAAACACAGTATCAGGAAGCAGTATCAGGAAGCAGTATCGGAATTCTCCTCAGTGACCCCCAGCAATTCCCAAACCTCTCCTCGTGGACCCGCAGCTGTTCCCAATCCTCTCCTAGGGGACCACCAGCAATTCCCAAACCTCTCCTCGTGGACCCCCAGCCGTTCCCAAACCTCTCCTCGGGAACCCCCAGCCGTTCCCAAACCTCTCCTCGGGGACCACCAGCCGTTTCCAAACCTCTTCTCGGGGGACCCCCAGCCGTTCCCAAACCTCTCCTCTTGGACCCCCAGCCGTTCCCAAACCTCTCCTCAGTGACCCCCAGCAATTCCCAAACCTCTCCTCGTGGACCCCCATCCGTTCCCAAACCTCTCCTCGTGGACCCCCAGCCGTTCCCAAACCTCTCCTCGGGGACCCCCAGCCGTTCCCAAACCTCTCCTCGTGGACCCCCAGCCATTCCATGTGCTTAATCTATTCCAGAGCTAGCACACCTGATACATCTTTCCAACTAACCATCACCCTTGACTAAGTGTATCATGTGAGGAAGTTCAGAGCTTCAACAGAATTGTGAAAGGTCCCAGAGGAGAGGTTTAAAACCACTGTGTTAGAGCAGTATGCTGGAGCAGGGTATCATAGAACAGGATTTGTCCTGGCTGAGTTTCAGGGTTTGGGGTCGTGTTTATCACATAACAATGAACTCCAGGGTTTCACTAGCTTCTGCTGTGGAGATGTGGAAACTGTCAATAATACACTGCTGCACTCAATATTCCTATCTCTCTCTTCCTCTCCGTCTCTCTCTCTCATTCTATCTTTGATTCTGTTTTTATCCTTCCTTCTCCATCACTTTCTGTCCTGTTAACCATTCCTCCTGTCTGTCTCAATCAGTCATCATGACCACCAGTTGACCAGTGGTTGTGACGTAACCCTGGTTACCTGGTGCGTGCAGTGATCCCATGGTAATGTAGTTGAATATTTGTACCTAAAGCACCGTAAGTGTACCTAAAGCACCGTAACCCCCCCCACCCACCCACCCTCTCTCTCACCATGGAGGCTGATTCCACCCTTTGGATGAACCTGCTCCGGGGACACAGGGCTGGGGCAGGGATTGGGGTGGGCTCCCAGGGCTGGATCAGGGATTGGGGTGGGCTCCCAGGGCTGGATCAGGGATTGGGGTGGGCTCCCAGGGCTGGATCAGGGATTGGGGTGGGCTCCCAGGGCTGGATCAGGGATTGGGGTGGGCTCCCAGGGCTGGATCAGGGATTGGGGTGGGCTCCCAGGGCTGGGGCAGGGATTGGGGTGGGCTCCCAGGGCTGGGGCAGGGATTGGGGTGGCTCCCAGGGCTGGATCAGGGACTGGGGTGTGCTCCCAGGGCTGGATCAGGGATTGGGGTGGGCTCCCAGGGCTGGATCAGGGATTGGGGTGGGCTCCCAGGGCTGGGGCAGTGATTGGGGTGGGCTCCCAGGGCTGGATCAGGGATTGGGGTGGGCTCCCAGGGCTGGATCAGGGATTGGGGTGGGCTCCCAGGGCTGGGGCAGGGATTGGGGTGGGCTCCCAGGGCTGGGGCAGGGATTGGGGTGGCTCCCAGGGCTGGATCAGGGACTGGGGTGTGCTCCCAGGGCTGGATCAGGGATTGGGGTGGGCTCCCAGGACTGGATCAGGGATTGGGGTGGGGTCCCAGGGCTGGATCAGGGATTGGGGTGGGCTCCCAGGGCTGGGGCAGGGATTGGGGTGGGCTCCCAGGGCTGGGGCAGGGATTGGGGTGGCTCCCAGGGCTGGATCAGGGATTGGGGTGGGCTCCCAGGGCTGGATCAGGGATTGGGGTGGGCTCCCAGGGCTGGGGCAGGGATTGGGGTGGGCTCCCAGGGCTGGATCAGGGATTGGGGTGGGCTCCCAGGGCTGGATCAGGGATTGGGGTGGGCTCCCAGGGCTGGATCAGGGATTGGGGTGGGCTCCCAGGGCTGGATCAGGGATTGGGGTGGGCTCCCAGGGCTGGGGCAGGGATTGGGGTGAGCTCCCAGGGCTGGATCAGGGATTGGGGTGGGCTCCCAGGGCTGGGGCAGGGATTGGGGTGGGCTCCCAGGGCTGGATCAGGGATTGGGGTGGGCTCCCAGGGCTGGGGCAGGGATTGGGGTGGGCTCCCAGGGCTGGGGCAGGGATTGGGGTGGGCTCCCAGGGCTGGGGCAGGGATTGGGGTGGGCTCCCAGGGCTGGGGCAGGGATTGGGGTGGGCTCCCAGGGCTGGGGCAGGGATTGGGGTGGGCTCCCTGGGCTGCATGGTGGCTGGATGTGGACCTGCATGTGGTTGATGGACTGGTTAGGGTCTTTTTTCATGGATGTGGGGAAGGAGACTCACACAGGGGGAACTCTGGACCTCTACATTTACAGGGACCAATAGTAAAACTATCTGCCTAAACCTTTGAAACATTTGTAAGGAAATGGAGAAAGAGAGAGATGAAGTCAGTTCCAGAAACAAGAACAAAGACAGAGGGTTTTTATATGGATGTTATTTTTCTGAAGGTGTCTAATGAAAAAGGTGAGAAGAGAAGATAAAAGAATAGAAGAGGAGTGAAGGGAAGTGAAGAGACGAGGAGAGGAGGGAATGGAAGAGGAGAGGAGAGGAGAGGAGAGGAGAGGAGAGGAGAGGCAGACATATTCTAGATCATAGAAGCCCCTGACTGCAGACTGATGCTCCTCTCTCTCCCAGAACCACCAACTAATGTACCTGGTCCCAGGTCCTATCCGGGCCAGCCCTCCTCCTGGTGCATTCCTCCTCCTCATCCCCTCTTCCCCTCTTCCTCTCTCCACCTCCCCT
>NC_088413.1:84362298-84404798 GCF_034236695.1 Oncorhynchus nerka | reverse complement strand
CTCTCCTTCCACTCTGGGTTCAGAACCCTTCTCTCTCTCCACTCTGGGTTCAGAACCTTTCTCTCCCTCCACTCTGGGTTCAGAACACTTCTCTCCTCCCAATCTGGGATCAGAAAAGTTCTCTCTCTCCACTCTGGGTTCAGAACCCTTCTTTCCCTCCACTCTGGGTTCAGAACCCTTCTCTCTCTCCACTCTGGGTTCAGAACCTGCATCTCCCTCTACCACTCTGGGTTCAGAACCCTTCTCTCCCTCCACTCTCGGTTCAGAACCCCTTTCTCCCTCCACTCTGGGTTCAGAACCCGTATCTCCTTACACTCTGGGTTCAGAACCCTTATCTCATTCACTCTTTATTCAGAACCCTCTCTCTCATTCCACTCTGGGTTCAGAACCCGCATCTCCCTCTACCACTCTGGGTTCAGAACCCTTCTCTCCCTCCACTCTCGGTTCAGAACCCCTTTCTCCCTCCACTCTGGGTTCAGAACTCTTCTCTCCTTCCACTCTGTGTTCAGAACCCTTCTCTCATTCACTCTTTATTCAGAACCCTCTCTCTCATTCCACTCTGGGTTCAGATCCCTTCTCTCTCTCCACTCTGGGTTCAGAACCCTTCTCTCCCTCTACCACTGGGTTCAGAACCCGTATCTCCCTCTTCCACTCTGGGTTCAGAAACCTTCTCTCCCTCCACTCTGGGTTCAGAACCCTTCTCTTTCTCCACTCTGGGTTCAGAGCCCTTCTCTCCCTCTACCACTGGGTTCAGAACCCTTCTCTCCCTCCACTCTGTGTTCAGAACCCGTATATCCTTCCACTCTGGGTTCAGAACCCGCATCTCCCTCTACCACTCTGGGTTCAGAACCCTTCTCTCCCTCCACTCTCGGTTCAGAACCCCTTTCTCCCTCCACTCTGGGTTCAGAACCCGTATCTCCTTACACTCTGGGTTCAGAACCCTTATCTCATTCACTCTTTATTCAGAACCCTCTCTCTCATTCCACTCTGGGTTCAGAACCCGCATCTCCCTCTACCACTCTGGGTTCAGAACCCTTCTCTCCCTCCACTCTCGGTTCAGAACCCCTTTCTCCCTCCACTCTGGGTTCAGAACTCTTCTCTCCCTCTACGACTGGGTTCAGAACCCTTCTCTCCCTCCACTCTGTGTTCAGAACCCGTATATCCTTCCACTCTGGGTTCATAACCCTTATCTCCTTCCACTCTGGGTTCAGAACCCTTCTCTCTCTCCACTCTGGGATTAGAACCTTTCTCTCCCTCCACTCTGGGTTCAGAACCCTTCGCTCCTCCCAATCTGGGATCAGAAAACTTATCTCTATCCACTCTGGGTTCAGAACCCTTCTCTGCCTCCACTCTGTGTTCAGAACCCGTATATCCTTCCACTCTGGGTTCATAACCCTTATCTCCTTCCACTCTGGGTTCAGAACCCTTCTCTCCCTCCACTTTGTGTTCAGAACCCTTCTCTCCCTCCTCTCTGGGTTCAGAACCCGTATCTCCTACCACTCTTTGTTCAGAACACTTCTCTCCCTCCAGTCGGGGTTCATAACCCTTATCTCCTTCCACTCTGGGATCAGAAACGTTCTCTCCATCCACCACTCTGGGTCCAGAGCCCTTCTCTCCCTACAATCTGGGTTTAGAACCCTTATTTCCTTCCACTCTGGGTTCAGAACACTCCTCTCCTTCCACTCTGGGTTCAGAACCCTTCTCTCTCTCCACTCTGGGTTCAGAACCTGTATCTCCCTCCACTCTGTGTTCAGAACCCTTCTCTCCCTCCACTGTGGGTTCAGAACCCTTCTCTCCCACCACTATGGGTTCAGAACCCTTATCTCCATCCTCTCTGGGTTCAGAACCCTTCTCTCTTACCACTCTGGGTTCAGAACCCTTATCTCCCTCTACCACTCCGGGTTCAGAAACCTTCTCTCCCTCCACTCGGGGTTCAGAACCCTTTTCTCGCTCCACTCTGGGTTCAGAACCCGTATCTCCTACCACTCTTTGTTCAGAACCCTTCTCTCCCTCCACTCGGGGTTCATAACCCTTATCTCCTTCCACTCTGGGTTCAGAAACGTTCTCTCCATCCACCACTCTGGGTCCAGAACCCTTCTCTCCATACAATCTGGGTATAGAACCCTTCTCTCCTTCCACTCTGGGTTCAGAACCCTTCTCTCTCTCCACTCTGGGTTCAGATCCCTTCTCTCTCTCCACTCTGGGTTCAGAACCCTTCTCTCCCTCCACTCTGTGTTCAGAACCCTTCTCTCCCTCCACTGTGGGTTCAGAACCCTTCTCTCCCTCCACTCTGGGTTCAGAACCATTCTCTCCCTCCACTCGGGGTTCAGAACCCTTATCTCCCTCTACCACTCCGGGTTCAGAAACCTTCTCTCCCTCCACTCGGGGTTCAGAACCCTTATCTCCCTCCACTCTGGGTTCAGAACTCTTCTCTCCTTCCACTCTGGGTTCAGAACCCTTATCTCCCTCCACTCTGGGTTCAGAAATCCTCTCTCATTCCACTCTGTGTTCAGAACCCTCTCTCTCATTCCACTCTGGAATCAGAACACTTCTCTCCCTCCACTCTGGGTTCAGAACCCTTCTCTCCCTCCACTCTGGGTTCAGAAATCTTCTCTCCTTCCACTCTGTGTTCAGAACCCTACTCTCATTCACGCTTTGTTCAGAACCCTCTCTCTCATTCCACTCTGGGTTCAGAACCCTTCTCTCCCTCCACTCTGGTTTCAGAACCCTTATCTCCTTCCACCCTGGGTTCAGAACCCTTCTCTCTCTCCACTCTGGGTTCAGAGCCCTTCTCACCCTCTACCACTGGGTTCAGAACCCTTCTCTCCCTCCACTCTGTGTTCAGAACCCGTATATCCTTCCACTCTGGGTTCATAACCCTTATCTCCTTCCACTCTGCGTTGAGAACCCTTCTCTCTCTCTCCACTCTGGGTTCAGAACCCTTCTCTCTCTCCACTCTGAGTTCAGAACCCGTATCTCCCTCTTCCACTCTGGGTTCAGAACCCTTCTCTCCCTCCACTCTGGTTTCAGAACCCCTATCTCCTTCCACTCTGGGTTCAGAACCCTTCTCTCTCTCCACTCTGGGTTCAGAGCCCTTCTCTCCCTCTACCACTGGGTTCAGAACCTTTCTCTCCCTCCACTCTGGGTTCAGAACTCCTCTCTCATTCCACTCTGTGTTCAGAACCCTCTCTCTCATTCCACTCTGGAATCAGAACCCTTCTCTTTCTCCACTCTGTGTTCAGAACCCTTCTCTCCCTCCACTCTGGTTTCAGAACCCTTATCTCCTTCCACTCTGGGTTCAGAACCCTTCTCTCTCTCCACTCTGGGTTCAGAACCCTTCTCTCATTCACGCTTTGTTCAGAACCCTCTCTCTCATTCCACTCTGGGTTCAGAACCCTTCTCTCGCTCCACTCTGAGTTCAGAACCCGTATCTCCCTCTTCCACTCTGGGTTCAGAAACCTTCTCTCCCTCCACTCTGGTTTCAGAACCCTTATCTCCTTCCACTCTGGGTTCAGAACCCTTCTCTCTCTCTCCACTCTGGGTTCAGAGCCCTTCTCTCCCTCTACCACTGGGTTCAGAACCCTTCTCTCCCTCCACTCTGTGTTCAGAACCCGTATATCCTTCCACTCTGGGTTCATAACCCTTATCTCCTTCCACTCTGCGTTCAGAACCCTTCTCTCTCTCCACTCTGGGTTCAGAACCCTTCTCTCCCTACAATCTGGGTTTAGAACCCTTTTCTCCCTCCACTCTGGGTTCAGAACCCGTATCTCCTTCCACTCTGGGATCAGAAACTTTCTCTCCATCCACCACTCTGGGTTCAGAACCCTTCTCTCCCTACAATCTGGGTTTAGAACCCTTATCTCCTTCCACTCTGGGATCAGAACACTCCTCTCTCTCCACTCTGGGTTCAGAACCTTTCTCTCCCTCCACTCTGGGTTCAGAACACTTCTCTCCTCCCAATCTGGGTTCAGAAAAGTTCTCTCTCTCCACTCTGGGTTCAGAACCCTTCTCTCCCTCCACTATGTGTTCAGAACCCTTCTCTCCCTCCACTCTGGGTTCAGAACCCTTATCTCCCTCCACTCTGGGTTCAGAACTCTTCTCTCCCTACAATATTAGTTTAGAACCCTTATCTCCTTCCACTCTGGGATCAGAACACTCCTCTCCTTCCACTCTGGGTACAGAACCCTTCTCTCTCTCCACTCTCTGTTCAGAACCTTTCTCTCCCTCAACTGTGGGTTCAGAACCCTTCTCTCCCTCCACTCTGGGTTCAGAACCATTCTATCCCTCCACTCTGGGTTCAGAACCCTTATCTCCCTCTACCACTCCGGGTTCTGAAAACTTCTCTCCCTCCACTCAGGGTTCAGAACCCTTTTCTCTATCCAATCTGGGTTCAGGACCCGTATCTCCTTCCACTCTTTGTTCAGAAACCTTCTCTCCCTCCACTCGGGGTTCAGAACCCTTATCTCCCTCCACTCTGGGTTCAGAACTCTTCTCTCCTTCGAATCTGGGTTCAGAACCCTCTCTCTCATTCCACTCTGGAATCAGAACCCTTCTCTTTCTCCACTCTGTGTTCAGAACCCTTCTCTCCCTCCACTCTGGTTTCAGAACCCTTATCTCCTTCCACTCTGGGTTCAGAACCCTTCTCTCTCTCCACTCTGGGTTCAGAACCCTTCTCTCATTCACGCTTTGTTCAGAACCCTCTCTCTCATTCCACTCTGGGTTCAGAACCCTTCTCTCGCTCCACTCTGAGTTCAGAACCCGTATCTCCCTCTTCCACTCTGGGTTCAGAACCCTTCTCTCCCTCCACTCTGGTTTCAGAACCCTTATCTCCTTCCACTCTGGGTTCAGAACCCTTCTCTCTCTCCACTCTGGGTTCAGAGCCCTTATCTCCCTCTACCACTGGGTTCAGAACCCTTCTCTCCCTCCACTCTGTGTTCAGAACCCGTATATCCTTCCACTCTGGGTTCATAACCCTTATCTCCTTCCACTCTGCGTTCAGAACCCTTCTCTCTCTCCACTCTGGGTTCAGAACCCTTCTCTCCCTACAATCTGGGTTTAGAACCCTTTTCTCCCTCCACTATGGGTTCAGAACCCGTATCTCCTTCCACTCTGGGATCAGAAACTTTCTCTCCATCCACCACTCTGGGTTCAGAACCCTTCTCTCCCTACAATCTGGGTTTAGAACCCTTATCTCCTTCCACTCTGGGATCAGAACACTCCTCTCTCTCCACTCTGGGTTCAGAACCTTTCTCTCCCTCCACTCTGGGTTCAGAACACTTCTCTCCTCCCAATCTGGGTTCAGAAAAGTTCTCTCTCTCCACTCTGGGTTCAGAACCCTTCTCTCCCTCCACTATGTGTTCAGAACCCTTCTCTCCCTCCACTCTGGGTTCAGAACCCTTATCTCCCTCCACTCTGGGTTCAGAACTCTTCTCTCCCTACAATATTAGTTTAGAACCCTTATCTCCTTCCACTCTGGGATCAGAACACTCCTCTCCTTCCACTCTGGGTACAGAACCCTTCTCTCTCTCCACTCTCTGTTCAGAACCTTTCTCTCCCTCAACTGTGGGTTCAGAACCCTTCTCTCCCTCCACTCTGGGTTCAGAACCATTCTCTCCCTCCACTCCGGGTTCAGAAAACTTCTCTCCCTCCACTCAGGGTTCAGAACCCTTTTCTCTATCCAATCTGGGTTCAGGACCCGTATCTCCTTCCACTCTTTGTTCAGAAACCTTCTCTCCCTCCACTCGGGGTTCAGAACCCTTATCTCCCTCCACTCTGGGTTCAGAACTCTTCTCTCCTTCGAATCTGGGTTCAGAACCCTTATCTCCCTCCACTCTGGGTTCAGAAATCCTCTCTCATTCCACTCTGTGTTCAGAACCCTCTCTCTCATTCCACTCTGGAATCAGAACACTTCTCTCCCTCCACTCTGGGTTCAGAACCCTTCTCTCCCTCCACTCTGGGTTCAGAAATCTTCTCTCCTTCCACTCTGTGTTCAGAACCCTTCTCTCATTCACGCTTTGTTCAGAACCCTCTCTCTCATTCCACTCTGGGTTCAGAACCCTTCTCTCGCTCCACTCTGAGTTCAGAACCCGTATCTCCCTCTTCCACTCTGGGTTCAGAACCCTTCTCTCCCTCCACTCTGGTTTCAGAACCCTTATCTCCTTCCACTCTGGGTTCAGAACCATTATCTCCCTCCACTCTGGGTTCAGAACCCTTACCTCCCTCTACCACTCCGGGTTCAGAAACCTTCTCTCCCTCCACTCAGGGTTCAGAACCCTTTTCTCTATCCACTCTGGGTTCAGGACCCGTATCTCCTTCCACTCTTTGTTCAGAACCCTTCTCTCCCTCCACTCTGGGTTCAGAACCCTTATCTCCCTCCACTCTGGGTTCAGAACTCTTCTCTCCTTCCACTATGGGTTCAGAACTCCTCTCTCATTCCACTCTGTGTTCAGAACCCTCTCTCTCATTCCACTCTGGGTTCAGAACCCTTCTCTCTCTCCACACTGTGTTCAGAACCCGTATCTCCCTCTTTCATTCTGGGTCCAGAACCCTTCTCTCCCTCCACTCTGGTTTCAGAACCCTTATCTCCTTCCACTCTGGGTTCAGAACCCTTTTCTCTCTCCACTCTGGGTTCAGAGCCCTTCTCTCCCTCTACCACTGGGTTCAGAACCTTTCTCTCCCTCCACTCTGGGTTCAGAACTCCTCTCTCATTCCACTCTGTGTTCAGAACCCTCTCTCTCATTCCACTCTGGAATCAGAACCCTTCTCTTTCTCCACTCTGGGTTCAGAACCCTTCTCTCCCTCTACCACTGGGTTCAGAACCTTTCTCTCCCTCCACTCTGGGTTCAGAACTCCTCTCTCCTTCCACTCTAGGTTCAGAACCCTTCTCTGTCTCCACTCTGGGTTCAGAGCCATTCTCTCCCTCCACTCTGGGTTCAGAACCCTTATCTCCCTCTACCACTCCGGGTTCAGAAACCTTCTCTCCCTCCACTCAGGGTTCAGAACCCTTTTCTCTATCCACTCTGGGTTCAGGACCCGTATCTCCTTCCACTCTTTGTTCAGAACCCTTCTCTCCCTCCACTCTGGATTCAGAACCCTTATCTCCCTCCACTCTGGGTTCAGAACACTTCCCTCCTTCCACTCTGGGTTCAGAACTCCTCTCTCATTCCACTCTGTTTTCAGAACGCTCTCTCATTCCACTATGGAATCAGAACATTTCTCTCCCTCGACTCTTGGTTCATAACCCTTATCTCCATCCACTCTGGGTTCAGAACTCTTCTCTTCTTCCACTCTATGTTCAGAACCCTCTCTCTCATTCCACTCTGGGTTCAGAACCCTTCTCTCTCTCCACTCTGAGTTCAGAACCCGTATCTCCCTCTTCCACTCTGGGTTCAGAACCCTTCTCTCCCTCCACTCTGGTTTCAGAACCCTTATCTCCTTCCACTCTGGGTTCAGAACCCTTCTCTCTCTCCACTCTGGGTTTAGAGCCCTTCTCTCCCTCTACCACTGGGTTCAGAACCTTTCTCTCCCTCCACTCTGGGTTCAGAACTCCTCTCTCATTCCACTCTGTGTTCAGAACCCTCTCTCTCATTCCACTCTGGAATCAGAACTCTTCTCTTTCTCCACTCTGGGTTCAGAACCCTTCTCTCCTTCCACTCTGGGTTCAGAACCCTTCTCTCCCTCTACCACTGGGTTCAGAACCTTTCTCTCCCTCCACTCTGGGTTCAGAACTCCTCTCTCCTTCCACTCTAGGTTCAGAACCCTTCTCTGTCTCCACTCTGGGTTCAGAGCCATTCTCTCCCTCCACTCTGGGTTCAGAACCCTTATCTCCCTCTACCACTCCGGGTTCAGAAACCTTCTCTCCCTCCACTCAGGGTTCAGAACCCTTTTCTCTATCCACTCTGGGTTCAGGACCCGTATCTCCTTCCACTCTTTGTTCAGAACCCTTCTCTCCCTCCACTCTGGATTCAGAACCCTTATCTCCCTCCACTCTGGGTTCAGAACACTTCCCTCCTTCCACTCTGGGTTCAGAACTCCTCTCTCATTCCACTCTGTTTTCAGAACGCTCTCTCATTCCACTATGGAATCAGAACATTTCTCTCCCTCGACTCTTGGTTCATAACCCTTATCTCCATCCACTCTGGGTTCAGAACTCTTCTCTTCTTCCACTCTGTGTTCAGAACCCTCTCTCTCATTCCACTCTGGGTTCAGAACCCTTCTCTCTCTCCACTCTGAGTTCAGAACCCGTATCTCCCTCTTCCACTCTGGGTTCAGAACCCTTCTCTCCCTCCACTCTGGTTTCAGAACCCTTATCTCCTTCCACTCTGGGTTCAGAACCCTTCTCTCTCTCCACTCTGGGTTTAGAGCCCTTCTCTCCCTCTACCACTGGGTTCAGAACCTTTCTCTCCCTCCACTCTGGGTTCAGAACTCCTCTCTCATTCCACTCTGTGTTCAGAACCCTCTCTCTCATTCCACTCTGGAATCAGAACTCTTCTCTTTCTCCACTCTGGGTTCAGAACCCTTCTCTCCTTCCACTCTGGGTTCAGAACCCTTCTCTCTCTCCACTCTGGGTTCAGAGCCCTTCTCTCCCTCTACCACTGGGTTCAGAACCTTTCTCTCCCTCCACTCTGGGTTCAGAACTCCTCTCTCATTCCACTCTGTGTTCAGAACCCTCTCTCTCATTCCACTCTGGAATCAGAACCCTTCTCTTTCTCCACTCTGAGTTCAGAACCCGTATCTCCCTCTTCCACTCTGGGTTCAGAACCCTTCTCTCCCTCCACTCTGGTTTCAGAACCCTTATCTCCTTCCACTCTGGGTTCAGAACCCTTCTCTCTCTCCACTCTGGGTTTAGAGCCCTTCTCTCCCTCTACCACTGGGTTCAGAACCTTTCTCTCCCTCCACTCTGGGTTCAGAACTCCTCTCTCATTCCACTCTGTGTTCAGAACCCTCTCTCTCATTCCACTCTGGAATCAGAACTCTTCTCTTTCTCCACTCTGGGTTCAGAACCCTTCTCTCCCTCTACCACTGGGTTCAGAACAATTTTTTCCCTCTACTCTGTGATCAGAACCCTTCTCTCCCTCCACTCTGGTTTCAGAACCCTTATCTCCTTCCACTCTGGGTTCAGAACCCTTCTCTCTCTCCACTCTGGGTTCAGAGCCCTTCTCTCCCTCTACCACTGGGTTCAGAACCTTTCTCTCCCTCCACTCTGGGTTCAGAACTTCTCTTTCATTCCACTCTGTGTTCAGAACCCTCTCTCTCATTCCACTCTGGAATCAGAATCCTTCTCTTTCTCCACTCTGGGTTCAGAACCCTTCTCTCCCTCTACCACTGGGTTCAGAACCTTTCTCTCCCTCCACTCTGGGTTCAGAACTCCTCTCTCCTTCCACTCTGGGTTCAGAACCCTTCTCTCTCTCCACTCTGGGTTCAGAGCCATTCTCTCCCTCCACTCTGGGTTCAGAACCCTTATCTCCCTCTACCACTCCGGGTTCAGAAACCTTCTCTCCCTCCACTCAGGGTTCAGAACCCTTTTCTCTATCCACTCTGGGTTCAGGACCCGTATCTCCTTCCACTCTTTGTTCAGAACCCTTCTCTCCCTCCACTCTGGATTCAGAACCCTTATCTCCCTCCACTCTGGGTTCAGAACACTTCTCTCCTTCTACTCTGGGTTCAGAACTCCTCTCTCATTCCACTCTGTTTTCAGAACCCTCTCTCATTCCACTATGGAATCAGAACATTTCTCTCCCTCCACTCTTGGTTCAGAACCCTTATCTCCATCCACTCTGGGTTCAGAACTCTTCTCTTCTTCCACTCTGTGTTCAGAACCCTCTCTCTCATTCCACTCTGGGTTCAGAACCCTTCTCTCTCTCCACTCTGAGTTCAGAACCCGTATCTCCCTCTTCCACTCTGGGTTCAGAACCCTTCTCTCCCTCCACTCTGGTTTCAGAACCCTTATCTCCTTCCACTCTGGGTTCAGAACCCTTCTCTCTCTCCACTCTGGGTTTAGAGCCCTTCTCTCCCTCTACCACTGGGTTCAGAACCTTTCTCTCCCTCCACTCTGGGTTCAGAACTCCTCTCTCATTCCACTCTGTGTTCAGAACCCTCTCTCTCATTCCACTCTGGAATCAGAACTCTTCTCTTTCTCCACTCTGGGTTCAGAACCCTTCTCTCCCTCTACCACTGGGTTCAGAACAATTTTTTCCCTCTACTCTGTGATCAGAACCCTTCTCTCCCTCCACTCTGGTTTCAGAACCCTTATCTCCTTCCACTCTGGGTTCAGAACCCTTTTCTCTCTCCACTCTGGGTTCAGAGCCCTTCTCTCCCTCTACCAATGGGTTCAGAACAATTTTTTCCCTCTACTCTGTCTTCAGAACCCTTCTCTCCCTCCACTCTGTGTTCAGAACCCGTATATCCTTCCACTCTGGGTTCATAACCCTTTTCTCCTTCCACTCTGCGTTCAGAACCCTTCTCTCTCTCCACTCTGGGTTCAGAACCCTTCTCTCCCTACAATCTGGGTTTAGAACCCTTTTCTCCCTCCACTCTGGGTTCAGAACCCGTATCTCCTTCCACTCTGGGATCAGAAACGTTCTCTCCATCCACCACTCTGGTTTCAGAACCCTTCTCTACCTACAATCTGGGTTTAGAACCCTTATCTCCTTCCACTCTGGGTTCAGAACCCTTCACTCCCTACAATCTGGGTTCAGAACCATTCTCTCCCTCCACTCTGGGTTCAGAACCCTTATCTCCCTCTACCACTCCGGGTTCAGAAACCTTCTCTCCTTCCACTCTGGGTTCAGAACTCTTCTCTCCTTCCACTCTGTGTTCAGAACCCTCTCTCTCATTCCACTCTGGGTTCAGAAACCTTCTCTCTCTCCACTCTGAGTTCAGAACCCATATCTCCCTCTTCCACTCTGGGTTCAGAACCCTTCTCTCCCTCCACTCTGGTTTCAGAACCCTTATCTCCTTCCACTCTGGGTTCAGAACCCTTCTCTCTCTCCGCTCTGGGTTCAGAACCCTTCTCTCCCTCTACCACTACCACTTCTCTACTCCCAATCTGGGTTCAGAAAAGTTCTCTCTCTCCACTCTGGGTTCAGAACCCTTCTCTCCCTCCACTATGTGTTCAGAACCCTTCTCTCCCTCCACTGTGGGTTCAGAACCCTTCTCTCCCTCCACTATGTGTTCAGAACCCTTCTCTCCCTCCACTGTGGGTTCAGAACCCTCTCTCTCATTCCACTCTGGAATCAGAACTCTTCTCTTTCTCCACTCTGGGTTCAGAACCCTTCTCTCCCTCTACCACTGGGTTCAGAAATTTTTTTCCCTCTACTCTGTGATCAGAACCCTTCTCTCCCTCCACTCTGGTTTCAGAACCCTTATCTCCTTCCACTCTGGGTTCAGAACCCTTCTCTCTCTCCACTCTGGGTTCAGAGCCCTTCTCTCCCTCTACCACTGGGTTCAGAACCTTTCTCTCCCTCCACTCTGGGTTCAGAACTCCTCTCTCATTCCACTCTGTGTTCAGAACCCTCTCTCTCATTCCACTCTGGAATCAGAACCCTTCTCTCTCTCCACTCTGAGTTCAGAACCCGTATCTCCCTCTTCCACTCTGGGTTCAGAACCCTTCTCTCCCTCCACTCTGGTTTCAGAACCCTTATCTCCTTCCACTCTGGGTTCAGAACCCTTCTCTCTCTCCACTCTGGGTTTAGAGCCCTTCTCTCCCTCTACCACTGGGTTCAGAACCTTTCTCTCCCTCCACTCTGGGTTCAGAACTCCTCTCTCATTCCACTCTGTGTTCAGAACCCTCTCTCTCATTCCACTCTGGAATCAGAACTCTTCTCTTTCTCCACTCTGGGTTCAGAACCCTTCTCTCCCTCTACCACTGGGTTCAGAACAATTTTTTCCCTCTACTCTGTGATCAGAACCCTTCTCTCCCTCCACTCTGGTTTCAGAACCCTTATCTCCTTCCACTCTGGGTTCAGAACCCTTCTCTCTCTCCACTCTGGGTTCAGAGCCCTTCTCTCCCTCTACCACTGGGTTCAGAACCTTTCTCTCCCTCCACTCTGGGTTCAGAACTCCTCTCTCATTCCACTCTGTGTTCAGAACCCTCTCTCTCATTCCACTCTGGAATCAGAACCCTTCTCTCTCTCCACTCTGAGTTCAGAACCCGTATCTCCCTCTTCCACTCTGGGTTCAGAACCCTTCTCTCCCTCCACTCTGGTTTCAGAACCCTTATCTCCTTCCACTCTGGGTTCAGAACCCTTCTCTCTCTCCACTCTGGGTTTAGAGCCCTTCTCTCCGTCTACCACTGGGTTCAGAACCTTTCTCTCCCTCCACTCTGGGTTCAGAACTCCTCTCTCATTCCACTCTGTGTTCAGAACCCTCTCTCTCATTCCACTCTGGAATCAGAACTCTTCTCTTTCTCCACTCTGGGTTCAGAACCCTTCTCTCCCTCTACCATTGGGTTCAGAACAATTTTTTCCCTCTACTCTGTGATCAGAACCCTTCTCTCCCTCCACTCTGGTTTCAGAACCCTTATCTCCTTCCACTCTGGGTTCAGAACCCTTCTCTCTCTCCACTCTGGGTTCAGAGCCCTTCTCTCCCTCTACCACTGGGTTCAGAACCTTTCTCTCCCTCCACTCTGGGTTCAGAACTCCTCTCTCATTCCACTCTGTGTTCAGAACCCTCTCTCTCATTCCACTCTGGAATCAGAACCCTTCTCTCTCTCCACTCTGAGTTCAGAACCCGTATCTCCCTCTTCCACTCTGGGTTCAGAACCCTTCTCTCCCTCCACTCTGGTTTCAGAACCCTTATCTCCTTCCACTCTGGGTTCAGAACCCTTCTCTCTCTCCACTCTGGGTTTAGAACCTTCTCTCCCTCTACCACTGGGTTCAGAACCTTTCTCTCCCTCCACTCTGGGTTCAGAACTCCTCTCTCATTCCACTCTGTGTTCAGAACCCTCTCTCTCATTCCACTCTGGAATCAGAACTCTTCTCTTTCTCCACTCTGGGTTCAGAACCCTTCTCTCCCTCTACCACTGGGTTCAGAACAATTTTTTCCCTCTACTCTGTGATCAGAACCCTTCTCTCCCTCCACTCTGGTTTCAGAACCCTTATCTCCTTCCACTCTGGGTTCAGAACCCTTCTCTCTCTCCACTCTGGGTTCAGAGCCCTTCTCTCCCTCTACCACTGGGTTCAGAACCTTTCTCTCCCTCCACTCTGGGTTCAGAACTCCTCTCTCATTCCACTCTGTGTTCAGAACCCTCTCTCTCATTCCACTCTGGAATCAGAACCCTTCTCTTTCTCCACTCTGGGTTCAGAACCCTTCTCTCCCTCTACCACTGGGTTCAGAACCTTTCTCTCCCTCCACTCTGGGTTCAGAACTCCTCTCTCCTTCCACTCTGGGTTCAGAACCCTTCTCTCTCTCCACTCTGGGTTCAGAGCCATTCTCTCCCTCCACTCTGGGTTCAGAACCCTTATCTCCCTCTACCACTCCGGGTTCAGAACCCTTCTCTCCCTCCACTCTGGATTCAGAACCCTTATCTCCCTCCACTCTGGGTTCAGAACCCTTCTCTCCTTCTACTCTGGGTTCAGAACTCCTCTCTCATTCCACTCTGTTTTCAGAACCCTCTCTCATTCCACTATGGAATCAGAACATTTCTCTCCCTCCACTCTTGGTTCAGAACCCTTATCTCCATCCACTCTGGGTTCAGAACTCTTCTCTTCTTCCACTCTGTGTTCAGAACCCTCTCTCTCATTCCACTCTGGGTTCAGAACCCTTCTCTCTCTCCACTCTGAGTTCAGAACCCGTATCTCCCTCTTCCACTCTGGGTTCAGAACCCTTCTCTCCCTCCACTCTGGTTTCAGAACCCTTATCTCCTTCCACTCTGGGTTCAGAACCCTTCTCTCTCTCCACTCTGGGTTTAGAGCCCTTCTCTCCCTCTACCACTGGGTTCAGAACCTTTCTCTCCCTCCACTCTGGGTTCAGAACTCCTCTCTCATTCCACTCTGTGTTCAGAACCCTCTCTCTCATTCCACTCTGGAATCAGAACTCTTCTCTTTCTCCACTCTGGGTTCAGAACCCTTCTCTCCCTCTACCACTGGGTTCAGAACAATTTTTTCCCTCTACTCTGTGATCAGAACCCTTCTCTCCCTCCACTCTGGTTTCAGAACCCTTATCTCCTTCCACTCTGGGTTCAGAACCCTTCTCCCTCTTTCAGTCTGGGTTCAGAACCCTTCTCTCCCTCCACTCTGGTTTCAGAACCCTTATCTCCTTCCACTCTGGGTTCAGAACCCTTTTCTCTCTCCACTCTGTGTTCAGAGCCCTTCTCTCCCTCTACCAATGGGTTCAGAACAATTTTTCCCTCTACTCTGTCTTCAGAACCCTTCTCTCCCTCCACTCTGTGTTCAGAACCCGTATATCCTTCCACTCTGGGTTCATAACCCTTTTCTCCTTCCACTCTGCGTTCAGAACCCTTCTCTCTCTCCACTCTGGGTTCAGAACCCTTCTCTCCCTCCAATCTGGGTTTAGAACCCTTTTCTCCCTCCACTCTGGGTTCAGAACCCGTATCTCCCTTCCACTCTGGGATCAGAAACGTTCTCTCCATCCACCACTCTGGTTTCAGAACCCTTCTCTACCTACAATCTGGGTTTAGAACCCTTATCTCCTTCCACTCTGGGTTCAGAACCCTTCTCCCTACAATCTGGGTTCAGAACCATTCTCTCCCTCCACTCTGGGTTCAGAACCCTTATCTCCCTCTCCACCACTCCGGGTTCAGAAACCTTCTCTCCTTCCACTCTGGGTTCAGAACTCTTCTCTCCTTCCACTCTGTGTTCAGAACCCTCTCTCTCATTCCACTCTGGGTTCAGAAACCTTCTCTCTCCACTCTGAGTTCAGAACCCATATCTCCCTCTTCCACTCTGGGTTCAGAACCCTTCTCTCCCTCCACTCTGGTTTCAGAACCCTTATCTCCTTCCACTCTGGGTTCAGAACCCTTCTCTCTCTCCGCTCTGGGTTCAGAACCCTTCTCCCTCTACCACTACCACTTCTCTCCTCCCAATCTGGGTTCAGAAAAGTTCTCTCTCTCCACTCTGGGTTCAGAACCCTTCTCTCCCTCCACTATGTGTTCAGAACCCTTCTCTCCTCCACTGTGGGTTCAGAACCCTTCTCTCCCTCCACTATGTGTTCAGAACCCTTCTCTCCCTCCACTGTGGGTTCAGAACCCTTCTCTCTCATTCCACTCTGGAATCAGAACTCTTCTCTTTCTCCACTCTGGGTTCAGAACCCTTCTCTCCCTCTACCACTGGGTTCAGAAAATTTTTTCCCTCTACTCTGTGATCAGAACCCTTCTCTCCCTCCACTCTGGTTTCAGAACCCTTATCTCCTTCCACTCTGGGTTCAGAACCCTTCTCTCTCCACTCTGGGTTCAGAGCCCTTCTCTCCCTCTACCACTGGGTTCAGAACCTTTCTCTCCCCCACTCTGGGTTCAGAACTCCTCTCTCATTCCACTCTGTGTTCAGAACCCTCTCTCTCATTCCACTCTGGAATCAGAACCCTTCTCTCTCTCCACTCTGAGTTCAGAACCCGTATCTCCCTCTTCCACTCTGGGTTCAGAACCCTTCTCTCCTCCACTCTGGTTTCAGAACCCTTATCTCCTTCCACTCTGGGTTCAGAACCCTTCTCTCTCTCCACTCTGGGTTTAGAGCCCTTCTCTCCCTCTACCACTGGGTTCAGAACCTTTCTCTCCCTCCACTCTGGGTTCAGAACTCCTCTCTCATTCCACTCTGTGTTCAGAACCCTCTCTCTCATTCCACTCTGGAATCAGAACTCTTCTCTTTCTCCACTCTGGGTTCAGAACCCTTCTCTCCCTCTACCACTGGGTTCAGAACAATTTTTTTTCCCTCTACTCTGTGATCAGAACCCTTCTCTCCTCCACTCTGGTTTCAGAACCCTTATCTCCTTCCACTCTGGGTTCAGAACCCTTCTCTCTCTCCACTCTGGGTTCAGAACCCTTCTCTCCCTCTACCACTGGGTTCAGAACCTTTCTCTCCCTCCACTCTGAACCTTTCTCCTCTCCACTCTGGTTCAGAACTCCTCTCTCATTCCACTCTGTGTTCAGAACCCTCTCTCTCATTCCACTCTGGAATCAGAACCCTTCTCTCTCTCCACTCTGGGTTCAGAGCCATTCTCTCCCTCCACTCTGGGTTCAGAACCCTTATCTCCCTCTACCACTCCGGGTTCAGAACCCTTCTCTCCCTCCACTCTGGATTCAGAACCCTTATCTCCCTCCACTCTGGGTTCAGAACCCTTCTCTCCTTCTACTCTGGGTTCAGAACTCCTCTCTCATTCCACTCTGTTTTCAGAACCCTCTCTCATTCCACTATGGAATCAGAACATTTCTCTCCTCCACTCTTGGTTCAGAACCCTTATCTCCATCCACTCTGGGTTCAGAACTCTTCTCTTCTTCCACTCTGTGTTCAGAACCCTCTCTCTCATTCCACTCTGGGTTCAGAACCCTTCTCTCTCCACTCTGAGTTCAGAACCCGTATCTCCCTCTTCCACTCTGGGTTCAGAACCCTTCTCTCCCTCCACTCTGGTTTCAGAACCCTTATCTCCTTCCACTCTGGGTTCAGAACCCTTCTCTCTCTCCACTCTGGGTTTAGAGCCCTTCTCTCCCTCTACCACTGGGTTCAGAACCTTTCTCTCCCTCCACTCTGGGTTCAGAACTCCTCTCTCATTCCACTCTGTGTTCAGAACCCTCTCTCTCATTCCACTCTGGAATCAGAACTCTTCTCTTTCTCCACTCTGGGTTCAGAACCCTTCTCTCCCTCTACCACTGGGTTCAGAACAATTTTTTCCCTCTACTCTGTGATCAGAACCCTTCTCTCCCTCCACTCTGGTTTCAGAACCCTTATCTCCTTCCACTCTGGGTTCAGAACCCTTCTCCCTCTTTCAGTCTGGGTTCAGAACCCTTCTCTCCCTCCACTCTGGTTTCAGAACCCTTATCTCCTTCCACTCTGGGTTCAGAACCCTTTTCTCTCTCCACTCTGTGTTCAGAGCCCTTCTCTCCCTCTACCAATGGGTTCAGAACAATTTTTTCCCTCTACTCTGTCTTCAGAACCCTTCTCTCCCTCCACTCTGTGTTCAGAACCCGTATATCCTTCCACTCTGGGTTCATAACCCTTTTCTCCTTCCACTCTGCGTTCAGAACCCTTCTCTCTCTCCACTCTGGGTTCAGAACCCTTCTCTCCCTACAATCTGGGTTTAGAACCCTTTTCTCCCTCCACTCTGGGTTCAGAACCCGTATCTCCTTCCACTCTGGGATCAGAAACGTTCTCTCCATCCACCACTCTGGTTTCAGAACCCTTCTCTACCTACAATCTGGGTTTAGAACCCTTATCTCCTTCCACTCTGGGTTCAGAACCCTTCACTCCCTCCACAATCTGGGTTCAGAACCATTCTCTCCCTCCACTCTGGGTTCAGAACCCTTATCTCCCTCTACCACTCCGGGTTCAGAAACCTTCTCTCCTTCCACTCTGGGTTCAGAACTCTTCTCTCCTTCCACTCTGTGTTCAGAACCCTCTCTCTCATTCCACTCTGGGTTCAGAACCTTCTCTCTCTCCACTCTGAGTTCAGAACCCATATCTCCCTCTTCCACTCTGGGTTCAGAACCCTTCTCTCCCTCCACTCTGGTTTCAGAACCCTTATCTCCTTCCACTCTGGGTTCAGAACCCTTCTCTCCACTCAGAACACTCCCTTCCACTCTGGGTTCAGAACCCTTCTCTCCCTCTACCACTACCAGAACTTCTCTCCTCCCACTCTGGGTTCAGAAAAGTTCTCTCTCTCCACTCTGGGTTCAGAACCCTTCTCTCCCTCCACTATGTGTTCAGAACCCTTCTCTCCCTCCACTGTGGGTTCAGAACCCTTCTCTCCCTCCACCACTCTGTGTTCAGAACCCTTCTCTCCCTCCACTGTGGGTTCAGAACCCTCTCTCCTTCCACTCTGGAATCAGAACTCTTCTCTTTCTCCACTCTGGGTTCAGAACCCTTCTCTCCCTCTACCACTGGGTTCAGAAAACTTTTTTTCTCCTCCACTCTGGGATCAGAACCCTTCTCTCCCTCCACTCTGGTTTCAGAACCCTTATCTCCTTCCACTCTGGGTTCAGAACCCTTCTCTCTCTCCACTCTGGGTTCAGAGCCCTTCTCTCCCTCTACCACTGGGTTCAGAACCTTTCTCTCCTCCACTCTGGGTTCAGAACTTCTCTCCACTCTCATTCCACTCTGTGTTCAGAACCCTCTCTCTCATTCCACTCTGGAATCAGAACCCTTCTCTCTCTCCCACTCTGGGTTCAGAACCCGTATCTCCCTCTTCCACTCTGGGTTCAGAACCCTTCTCTCCTCCACTCTGGGTTTCAGAACCCTTATCTCCTTCCACTCTGGGTTCAGAACCCTTCTCTCTCTCCACTCTGGGTTCAGAGCCCTTCTCTCCCTCTACCACTGGGTTCAGAACCTTTCTCTCCCTCCACTCTGGGTTCAGAACTCCTCTCTTATTCCACTCTGTGTTCAGAACCCTCTCTCTCATTCCACTCTGGAATCAGAACCCTTCTCTTTCTCCACTCTGGGTTCAGAACCCTTCTCTCCCTCTACCACTGGGTTCAGAACAATTTTTTCCCTACTCTGTGATCAGAACCCTTCTCTCCCTCCACTCTGGGTTCAGAACCCTTATCTCCTTCCACTCTGGGTTCAGAACCCTTCTCTCCACTCTCCCCACTCTGGGTTCAGAGCCCTTCTCTCCCTCTACCACTGGGTTCAGAACCTTTCTCTCCCTCCACTCTGGGTTCAGAACCCTCTCTCATTCCACTCTGGGTTCAGAACCCTCTCTTTCTCCACTCTGGGTTCAGAACCCTTCTCTCTCTCCACTCTGGGATCAGAAACGTTCTCTCCATCCACCACTCTGGGTCCAGAAACCTTCTCTCCCTCCACTCTGGTTTCAGAACCCTTATCTCCTTCCACTCTGGGTTCAGAACCCTTCTCTCTCTCTCCACTCTGGGTTCAGAGCCCTTCTCTCCCTCTACCACTGGGTTCAGAACCTTTCTCTCCCTCCACTCTGGGTTCAGAACTCCTCTCTTATTCCACTCTGTGTTCAGAACCCTCTCTCTCCTTCCACTCTGGAATTCAGAACTCTTCTTCTTTCTCCACTCTGGGTTCAGAACCCTTCTCACCCTCTACCACTGGGTTCAGAACAATTTTTTCCCTCTCTCCACTCTGGGTTCACTCTGGGTTCAGAACCCTTCTCTCCCTCCACTCTGGTTTCAGAACCCTTATCTCCTTCCACTCTGGGTTCAGAACCCTTCTCTCTCTCCACTCTGGGTTCAGAGCCCTTCTCTCCCTCTACCACTGGGTTCAGAACCTTTCTCTCCCTCCACTCTGGGTTCAGAACTCCTCTCTCATTCCACTCTGTGTTCAGAACCCTCTCTCTCATTCCACTCTGGAATCAGAACCCTTCTCTCTCCTCTCCACTCTGGGTTCAGAACCCGTATCTCCCTCTTCCACTCTGGGTTCAGAACCCTTCTCTCCCTCCACTCTGGTTTCAGAACCCTTATCTCCTTCCACTCTGGGTTCAGAACCCTTCTCTCTCTCCACTCTGGGTTTAGAGCCCTTCTCTCCCTCTACCACTGGGTTCAGAACCTTTCTCTCCCTCCACTCTGGGTTCAGAACCCTCTCTCATTCCACTCTGTGTTCAGAACCCTCTCTCTCATTCCACTCTGGAATCAGAACCCTTCTCTCTCCACTCTTTCAGAACCCTTCCACTCTGGGTTCAGAACCCTTCTCTCCCTTCTCTCCACTCTGGGTTCAGAACCCTTTTCTCCTTCCACTCTGGGTTCAGAACCCTGGGACTCTGGGTTCAGAACCCTTCTCTCCCTCTACCACTGGGTTCAGAACCCTTCTCTCCCTTCCACTCTGGGTTCAGAACCCTTCTCCACTCTGGGTTCAGAACCCTTCTCTTCCACTCTGGGTTCAGAACCCTTCTCTCCACTCTTCCACTCTGGGTTCAGAACCTTTCTCTCCACTCCACTCTGGGTTCAGAACTCCTTCTCATTCCACTCTGTGTTCAGAACCCTCCCTCTCCACTCTGGGTTCAGAACCTCTCCCTCCACTCTGGTTTCAGAACCCTTATCTCCTTCCACTCTGGGTTCAGAACCCTTCTCTCTTCCACTCTGGGTTCAGAGCCCTTCTCTCCTCTACCACTGGGTTCAGAACCTTTCTCTCCTCTCCACTCTGGGTTCAGAACTCCTCTCTCATTCCACTCTGTGTTCAGAACCCTTCTCTCTCATTCCACTCTGGAATCAGAACCCTTCTCTCTCTCCACTCTGTTCAGAACCCTCTCTCTTCCACTCTGGGTTCAGAACCCTTCTCCACTCTGGGTTCAGAACTCCACTCTGGGTTCAGAACCCTTATCTCCTTCCACTCTGGGTTCAGAACCCTTCTCTCTCTCCACTCTGGGTTTAGAACCCTTCTCTCCTTTTCTCTACCACTCTGGGTTCAGAACCTTTCTCTCCCTTCCACTCTGGGTTCAGAACCCTCTCTCTCTCTTCCACTCTGTGTTCAGAACCCTCTCTCTCATTCCACTCTGGGTCAGAACCCTTCTCCCTCTTTCCACCATTCTCTGGGTTCAGAACCCTTCTCCTCCCACTCCGGGGTCCCTTCTGGGTTCAGAACCCTTATCTCCTTCCACTCTGGGTTCAGAACCCTTATCTCCTTCCACTCTGGGTTTCTCTCTCTCCACTCTGGGTTCAGAGCCCTTCTCTCCCTCTACCACTGGGTTCAGAACCTTTCTCTCCTCCACTCTGGGTTCAGAACTCCTCTCTCATTCCACTCTGTGTTCAGAACCCTCTCTCATTCCACTCTGGGTTCAGAACCCTTCTCTTTCTCCACTCTGGGTTCAGAACCCTTCTCTCCCTCTACCACTGGGTTCAGAACCCTTATCTCCCTCTACCACTCCGGGTTCAGAAAGCTTCTCTCCCTCCACTCAGGGTTCAGAAGCCTTTTCTCTATCCACTCTGGGTTCAGGACCCGTATCTCCTTCCACTCTGGGATCAGAACACTCCTCTCCTTCCACTCTGGGTTCAGAACCCTTCTCTCTCTCCACTCTGGGATCAGAAACGTTCTCTCCATCCACCACTCTGGGTTCAGAACCCTTCTCTCCCTACAATCTGGGTTTAGAACCCTTATCTCCTTCAACTCTGGGATCAGAACACTCCTCTCCTTCCACTCTGGGATCAGAACACCCCTCTCCTTCCACTCTGGGTACAGAACCCTTCTCTCTCTCCACTCTGTGTTCAGAACCTTTCTCTCCCTCAACTGTGGGTTCAGAACCCTTCTCTCCCTCCACTCTGGGTTCAGAACCATTCTCTCCCTCCTCTCTGGGTTCAGAACCCTTATCTCCCTCTACCACTCCGGGTTCAGAAACCTTCTCTTCCTCCACTCAGGGTTCAGAACCCTTTTCTCTATCCACTCTGGGTTCAGGACCCGTATCTCCTTCCACTCTTTGTTCAGAATCCTTCTCTCCCTCCACTCTGGGTTCAGAACCCTTATCTCCCTCCACTCTGGGTTCAGAACTCTTCTCTCCTTCCACTATGGGTTCAGAACTCCTCTCTCATTCCACTCTGTGTTCAGAACCCTCTCTCTCATTCCACTCTGGGTTCAGAACCCTTCTCTCTCTCCACACTGAGTTCAGAACCCGTATCTCCCTCTTTCAGTCTGGGTTCAGAACCCTTCTCTCCCTCCACTCTGGTTTCAGAACCCTTATCTCCTTCCACTCTGGGTTCAGAACCCTTTTCTCTCTCCAGTCTGGGTTCAGAGCCCTTCTCTCCCTCTACCACTGGGTTCAGAACAATTTTTTCCCTCTACTCTGTCTTCAGAACCCTTCTCTCCCTCCACTCTGTGTTCAGAACCCGTATATCCTTCCACTCTGGGTTCATAACCCTTTTCTCCTTCCACTCTGCGTTCAGAACCCTTCTCTCTCTCCACTCTGGGTTCAGAACCCTTCTCTCCCTACAATCTGGGTTCAGAACCCGTATCTCCTTCCACTCTGGGATCAGAAACGTTCTCTCCATCCACCACTCTGGTTTCAGAACCCTTCTCTACCTACAATCTGGGTTTAGAACCCTTATCTCCTTCCACTCTGGGTTCAGAACCATTCACTCCCTACAATCTGGGTTCAGAACCATTCTCTCCCTCCACTCTGGGTTCAGAACCCTTATCTCCCTCTACCACTCCGGGTTCAGAAACCTTCTCTCCTTCCACTCTGGGTTCAGAACTCTTCTCTCCTTCCACTCTGTGTTCAGAACCCTCTCTCTCATTCCACTCTGGGTTCAGAACCCTTCTCTCCACTCTGAGTTCAGAACCCATATCTCCCTCTTCCACTCTGGGTTCAGAACCCTTCTCTCCCTCCACTCTGGTTTCAGAACCCTTATCTCCTTCCACTCTGGGTTCAGAACCCTTCTCTCTCTCCGCTCTGGGTTCAGAGCCCTTCTCTCCCTCTACCACTGGGTTCAGAACCTTTCTCTCCCTCCACTCTGAGTTCAGAACTCCTCTCTCATTCCACTCTGTGTTCAGAACCCTCTCTCTCATTCCACTCTGGAATCAGAACCCTTCTCTTTCTCCACTCTGGGTTCAGAACCCTTCTCTCCCTCTACCACTGGGTTCAGAACCCTTATCTCCCTCTACCACTCCGGGTTCAGAAAGCTTCTCTCCCTCCACTCAGGGTTCAGAACCCTTTTCTCTATCCACTCTGGGTTCAGGACCCGTATCTCCTTCCACTCTGGGATCAGAACACTCCTCTCCTTCCACTCTGGGTTCAGAACCCTTCTCTCTCTCCACTCTGGGTTCAGAACCTTTCTCTCCTTCCACTCTGGGTTCAGAACACTTCTCTCCTCCTAATCTGGGTTCAGAAAAGTTCTCTCTCTCCACTCTGGGTTCAGAACCCTTCTCTCCCTCCACTATGTGTTCAGAACCCTTCTCTCCCTCCACTGTGGGTTCAGAACCCTTCTCTCCCTCCACTCTGGGTTCAGAACCATTCTCTCCCTCCACTCTGGGTTCAGAACCCTTATCTCCCTCTACGACTCCGGGTTCAGAAACCTTCTCTCCCTCCACTTGGGGTTCAGAACCCTTTTCTCTATCCACTCTGGGTTCAGGACCCGTATCCCCTTCCACTCTGGGATCAGAAACGTTCTCTCCATCCACCACTCTGGTTTCAGAACCCTTCTCTCCCTACAATCTGGGTTTAGAACCCTTATCTCCTTCCACTCTGGGTTCAGAACCCTTCACTTCCTACAATCTGGGTACAGAACCCTTCTCTCTCTCCACTCTGGGATCATAACCTTTCTCTCCCTCAACTGTGGGTTCAGAACCCTTCTCTCCCTCCACTCTGGGTTCAGAACCATTCTCTCCCTCCACTCTGGGTTCAGAACCCTTATCTCCCTCTACCACTCCGGGTTCAGAAACCTTCTCTCCCTCCACTCAGGTTTCAGAACCCTTTTCTCTATCCACTCTGGGTTCAGGACCCGTATCTCCTTCCACTCTTTGTTCAGAACCCTTCTCTCCCTCCACTCTGGGTTCAGAACCCTTATCTCCCTCAACTGTGGGTTCAGAACCCTTCTCTCCCTCTACCACTCCGGGTTCAGAAACCTTCTCTCCCTCCACTCAGGTTTCAGAACCCTTTTCTCTATCCACTCTGGGTTCAGGACCCGTATCTCCTTCCACTCTTTGTTCAGAACCCTTCTCTCCCTCCACTCTGGGTTCAGAACCCTTATCTCCCTCAACTGTGGGTTCAGAACCCTTCTCTCCCTCCACTCTGGGTTCAGAACCATTCTCTCCCTCCTCTCTGGGTTCAGAACCCTTATCTCCCTCTACCACTCCGGGTTCAGAAACCTTCTCTCCCTCCACTCAGGTTTCAGAACCCTTTTCTCTATCCACTCTGGGTTCAGGACCCGTATCTCCTTCCACTCTTTGTTCAGAACCCTTCTCTCCCTCCACTCTGGGTTCAGAACCCTTATCTCCCTCCACTCTGGGTTCAGAACTCTTCTCTCCTTCCACTATGGGTTCAGAACTCCTCTCTCATTCCACTCTGTGTTCAGAACCCTCTCTCTCATTCCAATCTGGGTTCAGAAACCTTCTCTCTCTCCACACTGAGTTCAGAACCCGTATCTCCCTCTTTCAGTCTGGGTTCAGAACCCTTCTCTCCCTCCACTCTGGTTTCAGAACCCTTATCTCCTTCCACTCTGGGTTCAGAACCCTTTTCTCTCTCCACTCTGGGTTCAGAGCCCTTCTCTCCCTCTACCACTGGGTTCAGAACCTTTCTCTCCCTCCACTCTGGGTTCAGAACTCCTCTCTCATTCCACTCTGTGTTCAGAACCCTCTCTCTCATTCCACTCTGGAATCAGAACCCTTCTCTTTCTCCACTCTGTGTTCAGAACAATTTTTTCCCTCTACTCTGTCTTCAGAACCCTTCTCTCCCTCCACTCTGTGTTCAGAACCCGTATATCCTTCCACTCTGGGTTCATAACCCTTTTCTCCTTCCACTCTGCGTTCAGAACCCTTCTCTCTCTCCACTCTGGGTTCAGAACCCTTCTCTCCCTACAATCTGGGTTTAGAACCCTTTTCTCCCTCTACTCTGGGTTCAGAACCCGTATCTCCTTCCACTCTGGGATCAGAAACGTTCTCTCCATCCACCACTCTGGGTTCAGAACCCTTCTCTCCCTACAATCTGGGTTTAGAACCCTTATCTCCTTCCACTCTGGGATCAGAACACTACACTCCTTCCACCCTGGGATCAGAAACGTTCTCTCCATCCACCACTCTGGTTTCAGAACCCTTCTCTACCTACAATCTGGGTTTAGAACCCTTATCTCCTTCCACTCTGGGTTCAGAACCCTTCACTCCCTACAATCTGGGTTCAGAACCATTCTCTCCCTCCACTCTGGGTTCAGAACCCTTATCTCCCTCTACCACTCCGGGTTCAGAAACCTTCTCTCCCTCCACTCTGGGTTCAGAACTCTTCTCTCCTTCCACTCTGGGTTCAGAACTCCTCTCTCATTCCACTCTGTGTTCAGAACCCTCTCTCTCATTCCACTCTGGAATCAGAACACTTCTCTCCCTCCACTCTGGGTTCAGAACTCTTCTCTCCTTCCACTCTGGGTTCAGAACTCTTCTCTCCTTCCACTCTGTGTTCAGAACCCTCTCTCTCATTCCACTCTGGGTTCAGAAACCTTCTCTCTCTCCACTCTGAGTTCAGAACCCGTATCTCCCTCTTCAACTCTGGGTTCAGAACCCTTCTCTCCCTCCACTCTGGTTTCAGAACCCTTATCTCCTTCCACTCTGGGTTCAGAACCCTTCTCTCTCTCCACTCTGGGTTCAGAGCCCTTCTCTCCCTCTACCACTGGGTTCAGAACCTTTCTCTCCCTCCACTCTGGGTTCAGAACTCCTCTCTCATTCCACTCTGTGTTCAGAACCCTCTCTCTCATTCCACTCTGGAATCAGAACCCTTCTCTTTCTCCACTCTGGGTTCAGAACCCTTCTCTCCCTCTACCACTGGGTTCAGAACCCTTATCTCCCTCTACCACTCCGGGTTCAGAAACCTTCTCTCCCTCCACTCAGGGTTCAGAACCCTTTTCTCTATCCACTCTGGGTTCAGGACCCGTATCTCCTTCCACTCTGGGATCAGAACACTCCTCTCCTTCCACTCTGGGTTCAGAACCCTTCTCTCTCTCCACTCTGGGTTCAGAACCTTTCTCTCCTTCCACTCTGGGTTCAGAACACTTCTCTCCTCCCAATCTGGGTTCAGAAAAGTTCTCTCTCTCCACTCTGGGTTCAGAACCCTTCTCTCCCTCCACTATGTGTTCAGAACCCTTCTCTCCCTCCACTGTGGGTTCAGAACCCTTCTCTCCCTCCACTCTGGGTTCAGAACCATTCTCTCCCTCCACTCTGGGTTCAGAACCCTTATCTCCTCTACCACTCCGGGTTCAGAAACCTTCTCTCCCTCCACTCGGGTTCAGAACCCTTTTCTCTATCCACTCTGGGTTCAGGACCCGTATCCCCTTCCACTCTGGGATCAGAAACGTTCTCTCCATCCACCACTCTGGTTTCAGAACCCTTCTCTCCCTACAATCTGGGTTTAGAACCCTTATCTCCTTCCACTCTGGGTTCAGAACCCTTCACTCCCTACAATCTGGGTACAGAACCCTTCTCTCTCTCCACTCTGGGTTCAGAACCCTTCTCTCTCTCCACTCTGGGATCAGAACCTTTCTCTCCCTCAACTGTGGGTTCAGAACCCTTCTCTCCCTCCACTCTGGGTTCAGAACCATTCTCTCCCTCCACTCTGGGTTCAGAACCCTTATCTCCCTCTACCACTCCGGGTTCAGAAACCTTCTCTCCCTCCACTCAGGTTTCAGAACACTTTTCTCTATCCACTCTGGGTTCAGGACCCGTATCTCCTTCCACTCTTTGTTCAGAACCCTTATCTCCCTCCACTCTGGGTTCAGAACTCTTCTCTCCTTCCACTCTGGGTTCAGAACTCCTCTCTCATTCCACTCTGTGTTCAGAACCCTCTCTCTCATTCCACTCTGGAATCAGAACACTTCTCTCCCTCCACTCTGGGTTCAGAACCCTTCTCTCCCTCCACTCTTGGTTCAGAACCCTTATCTCCATCCACTCTGGGTTCAGAACTCTTCTCTCCTTCCACTCTGGTCTCAGAACCCTCTCTCTCATTCCACTCTGGATTCAGAACCCTCTCTCTCTCCACTCTGTGTTCAGAACCTGTATCTCCCTCTTCCACTCTGGGTTCAGAACCCTTCTCTCCCTCCACTCTGGTTTCAGAACCCCTATCTCCTTCCACTCTGGGTTCAGAACCCTTCTCTCTCTCCACTCTGGGTTCAGAGCCCTTCTCTCCCTCTACCACTGGGTTCAGAACCTTTCTCTCCCTCCACTCTGGGTTCAGAACTCCTCTATCATTCCACTCTGTGTTCAGAACCCTCTCTCTCATTCCACTCTGGAATCAGAACCCTTCTCTCTCTCCACTCTGGGTTCAGAGCCCTTCTCTCCCTCTACCACTGGGTTCAGAACCCTTCTCTCCCTCCACTCTGTGTTCAGAACCCGTATATCCTTCCACTCTGGGTTCAGAACCCTTATCTCCTTCCACTCTGGTTCAGAACCCTTCTCTCTCTCACTCTGGGTTCAGAACCCTTCTCTCCTCTACCACTGGGTTCAGAACCTTTCTCCACTCCTCCACTCTGGGTTCAGAACTCTCTCTCATTCCACACTGTGTTCAGAACCCTCTCTCTCATTCCACTCTGGGTTCAGAACCCTTCTCTTTCTCCACTCTGGGTTCAGAACCCTTCTCTCCTCTACCACTGGGTTCAGAACCCTTATCTCCCTCTACCACTCCGGGTTCAGAACCCTTCTCTCCCTCCACTCTGGGTTCAGAACCCTTTTCTCTATCCACTCTGGGTTCAGGACCCTTCTCTCCTTCCACTCTGGGATCAGAACACTTCTCTCCTTCCACTCTGGGTTCAGAACCCTTCTCTCTCCCACTCTGGGTTCAGAACCTTTCTCTCCTCCACTCTGGGTTCAGAACCCTTCTCTCTCCACTCTGGGTTCAGAACCCTTCTCTCTCTCCCACTGGGTTCAGAATCTTTCTCTCTCCACTCTGGGTTCAGAACCCTCCTCTCTCCACTCTGTGTTCAGAACCCTTCTCTCCCTCCACTCTGGGTTCAGAACACTTCTCTCCTCCCAATCTGGGTTCAGAACCCTTCTCTCCATCTACCACTGGGTTCAGAACAATTTTTTCCCTCTACTCTGTGTTCAGAACCCTTCTCTCCCTCCACTCTGGGTTCAGAACCCTTCTCTCTCTCCACTCTGGGTTCAGAACCCTTCTCTCCCTCCACTCTGGGTTCAGAACCCTTCTCTCCCTCCACCACTGGGTTCAGAACCCTTTCTCTCTCCACTCTGTGTTCAGAACCCTTCTCTCCTTCCACACTGGGTTCAGAACTCCTCTCTCATTCCACTCTGGGATCAGAACACTCCTCTCCTTCCACTCTGGGTTCAGAACCCTTCTCTCTCTCCACTCTGGGTTCAGAACCTTTCTCTCCTTCCACTCTGGGTTCAGAACACTTCTCTCCTCCCAATCTGGGTTCAGAAAAGTTCTCTCTCTCCACTCTGGGTTCAGAACCCTTCTCTCCCTCCACTATGTGTTCAGAACCCTTCTCTCCCTCCACTCTGGGTTCTCCACTGTGGGTTCAGAACCCTTCTCTCCCTCCGCTCTGGGTTCAGAACCATTCTCTCCCTCCACTCTGGGTTCAGAACCCTTATCTCCCTACCACTCTGGGTTCAGAAACCTTCTCTCCTCCACTCTGGGTTCAGAACCCTTTTCTCTATCCACTCTGGGTTCAGGACCCGTATCCCTTCCACTCTGGGATCAGAAACGTTCTCTCCATCCACCACTCTGGTTTCAGAACCCTTCTCTCCCTACAATCTGGGTTTAGAACCCTTATCTCCTTCCACTCTGGGTTCAGAACCCTTCACTCCCTACAATCTGGGTACAGAACCCTTCTCTCTCTCCACTCTGGGATCAGAACCTTTCTCTCCCTCAACTGTGGGTTCAGAACCCTTCTCTCCCTCCACTCTGGGTTCAGAACCATTCTCTCCCTCCACTCTGGGTTCAGAACCCTTATCTCCCTCTACCACTCCGGGTTCAGAAACCTTCTCTCCCTCCACTCAGGTTTCAGAACCCTTTTCTATCTGGGTTCAGAACCCGTATCTCCTTCCACTCTTTGTTCAGAACCCTTATCTCCCTCCACTCTGGGTTCAGAACTCTTCTCTCCTTCCACTCTGGGTTCAGAACTCCTCTCTCATTCCACTCTGTGTTCAGAACCCTCTCTCTCATTCCACTCTGGAATCAGAACACTTCTCTCCCTCCACTCTGGGTTCAGAACCCTTCTCTCCCTCCACTCTTGGTTCAGAACCCTTATCTCCATCCACTCTGGGTTCAGAACTCTTCTCTCCTTCCACTCTGGTCTCAGAACCCTCTCTCTCATTCCACTCTGGATTCAGAACCCTCTCTCTCCCACTCTGAGTTCAGAACCCTATCTCCCTCTTCCACTCTGGGTTCAGAACCCTTCTCTCCCTCCACTCTGGTTTCAGAACCCTTATCTCCTTCCACTCTGGGTTCAGAACCCTTCTCTCCCCTCCACTCTGGGTTCAGAGCCCTTCTCTCCCTCTACCACTGGGTTCAGAACCTTTCTCTCCAGAACTCTCCCACTCTGGGTTCAGAACTCCTCTCTCATTCCACTCTGTGTTCAGAACCCTCTCTCTCATTCCACTCTGGGTCAGAACCCTTCTCTCTCTCCACTCTGGGTTCAGAGCCCTTCTCTCCCTCTACCACTGGGTTCAGAACCCTTCTCTCCCTCCACTCTGTGTTCAGAAAGCTTCTCTCCCTCCACTCAGGGTTCAGAACCCTTTTCTCTATCCACTCTGGGTTCAGGACCCGTATCTCCTTCCACTCTGGGATCAGAACACTCCTCTCCTTCCACTCTGGGTTCAGAACCCTTCTCTCTCTCCACTCTGGGTTCAGAACCTTTCTCTCCTTCCACTCTGGGTTCAGAACCCTTCTCTCTCTCCACTCTGGGTTCAGAGCCCTTCTCTCCCTCTACCACTGGGTTCAGAATCTTTCTCTCCCTCCACTCTGGGTTCAGAACTCCTCTCTCATTCCACTCTGTGTTCAGAACCCTCTCTCTCATTCCACTCTGGAATCAGAACCCTTCTCTTTCTCCACTCTGGGTTCAGAACCCTTCTCTCCCTCTACCACTGGGTTCAGAACAATTTTTACCCTCTACTCTGTGTTCAGAACCCTTCTCTCCCTCCACTCTGGTTTCAGAACCCTTATCTCCTTCCACTCTGGGTTCAGAACCCTTCTCTCTCTCCACTCTGGGTTCAGAGCCCTTCTCTCCCTCTACCACTGGGTTCAGAACCCTTCTCTACCTCCACTCTGTGTTCAGAACCCGTATATCCTTCTACACTGGGTTCAGAACTCCTCTCTCATTCCACTCTGGGATCAGAACACTCCTCTCCTTCCACTCTGGGTTCAGAACCCTTCTCTCTCTCCACTCTGGGTTCAGAACCTTTCTCTCCTTCCACTCTGGGTTCAGAACACTTCTCTCCTCCCAATCTGGGTTCAGAAAAGTTCTCTCTCTCCACTCTGGGTTCAGAACCCTTCTCTCCCTCCACTATGTGTTCAGAACCCTTCTCTCCCTCCACTGTGGGTTCAGAACCCTTCTCTCCCTCCGCTCTGGGTTCAGAACCATTCTCTCCCTCCACTCTGGGTTCAGAACCCTTATCTCCCTCCACTCAGGTTTCAGAACCCTTTTCTCTATCCACTCTGGGTTCAGGACCCGTATCCCCTTCCACTCTGGGATCAGAAACGTTCTCTCCATCCACCACTCTGGTTTCAGAACCCTTCTCTCCCTACAATCTGGGTTTAGAACCCTTATCTCCTTCCACTCTGGGTTCAGAACCCTTCACTCCCTACAATCTGGGTTCAGAACCCTTCTCTCTCTCCACTCTGGGTCAGAACCTTTCTCTCTCCACTGTGGGTTCAGAACCCTTCTCTCCTCCACTCTGGGTTCAGAACCATTCTCCCTCCACTCTGGGTTCAGAACCCTTATCTCCATCTACCACTCTGGGTTCAGAAACCCTTCTCTCCTTCCACTCAGGTTTCAGAACCCTTTTCTATCCACTCTGGGTTCAGAATCTCCTTCCACTCTTTGGTTCAGAACCCTTCTCTCCCTCCACTCTGGGTTCAGAACCCTTATCTCCCTCCACTCTGGGTTCAGAACTCTTCTCTCCTTTCCACTCTGGGTTCAGAACTTCTCTCTCTTCCACTCTGTGTTCAGAACCCTCTCTCTCATTCCACTCTGGAATCAGAACCTTCTCTCCTCCACTCTGGGTTCAGAACCCTTCTCTCCCTCCACTCTTGGTTCAGAACCCTTAACTCCATCCACTCTGGGTTCAGAACTCTTCTCTCCTTCCACTCTGTGTTCAGAACCCTTCTCTCTCATTCCACTCTGGGTTCAGAACCCTTCTCTCCCTCTCACTCTGGGTTCAGAACCCTTTCTCCCTCCACTCTGGGTTCAGAACCCTTCTCTCCCTCCACTCTGGTTTCAGAACCCCTATCTCCTTCCACTCTGGGTTTAGAACCCTTTTCTCCCTCCACTCTGTGTTCAGAACCCTCTCTCTCCTTCCACTCTGGGTTCAGAACCTGCGTTCAGAACCCTTCTCTCTCTCCACTCTGGGTTCAGAACCCTTCTCTCCCTACAATCTGGGTTCAGAACCCTTCTCTCATTCCACTCTGGGATCAGAAACGTTCTCTCCATCAACCACTCTGGGTTCAGAACCCTTCTCTCGCTACAATCTGGGTTTAGAACCCTTATCTCCTTCCACTCTGGGATCAGAACCTTCTCTCCTTCCACTCTGGGTTCAGAACCCTTCTCTCTCTCCACTCTGGGTTCAGAACCTTTCTCTCCTCCACTCTGGGTTCAGAACACTTTCTCCTCCCACTCTGGGTTCAGAAAAGTTCTCTCTCCCACTCTGGGTTCAGAACCCTTCTCCCCTCCACTATGTGTTCAGAACCCTTCTCTCTCCCACTCTGGGTTTAGAACCCTTCTCTCTTCCACTCTGGGTTCAGAACCTTTCTCCTTCCACTCTGGGTTCAGAACCCTTCTCTCCTCCACTCTGGGTTCAGAACCATTCTCTCCTCCACTCTGGGTTCAGAACCCTTCTCTCCCTACCACTCCGGGTTCAGAAACCTTCTCTCCCTCCACTCAGGGTTCAGAACCCTTTTCTCTATCCACTCTGGGTTCAGGACCCGTATCTCCTTCCACTCTTTGTTCAGAACCCTTCTCTCCCTCCACTCTGGGTTCAGAACCCTTATCTCCCTCCACTCTGGGTTCAGAACTCTTCTCTCCTTCCACTTTGGGTTCAGAACTCCTCTCTCATTCCACTCTGTGTTCAGAACCCTCTCTCTCATTCCACTCTGGAATCAGAACACTTCTCTCCCTCCACTCTGGGTTCAGAACCATTCTCTCCCTCCACTCTTGGTTCAGAACCCTTATCTCCATCCACTCTGGGTTCAGAACTCTTCTCTCCTTCCACTCTGTGTTCAGAACCCTCTCTCTCATTCCACTCTGGGTTCAGAACCCTTCTCTCTCTCCACTCTGAGTTCAGAACCCGTATCTCCCTCTTCCACTCTGGGTTCAGAACCCTTCTCTCCCTCCACTCTGGTTTCAGAACCCTTATCTCCTTCCACTCTGGGTTCAGAACCCTTCTCTATCTCCACTCTGGGTTCAGAGCCCTTCTCTCCCTCTACCACTGGGTTCAGAACCTTTCTCTCCCTCCACTCTGGGTTCAGATCTCCTCTCTCATTCCACTCTGTGTTCAGAACCCTCTCTCTCATTCCACTCTGGAATCAGAACCCTTCTCTTTCTCCACTCTGGGTTCAGAACCCTTCTCTCCCTCTACCACTGGGTTCAGAACAATTATTTCCCTCTACTCTGTGTTCAGAACCCTTATCTTCTTCCACTCTGGGTTCAGAACCCTTATCTCCTTCCACCCTAGGTTCAGAACCCTTATCTCCTTCCATTCTGGGTTTAGAACCCTTTTCTCCCTCCACTCTGGGATCAGAAACGTTCTCTCCATCAACCACTCTGGGTTCAGAACCCTTCTCTCGCTACAATCTGGGTTTAGAACCCTTATCTCCTTCCACTCTGGGATCAGAACACTCCTCTCCTTCCACTCTGGGTTCAGAACCCTTCTCTCTCTCCACTCTGGGTTCAGAACCTTTCTCTCCCTCCACTCTGGGTTCAGAACACTTCTCTCCTCCCAATCTGGGTTCAGAAAAGTTCTCTCTCTCCACTCTGGGTTCAGAACCCTTCTCTCCCTCCACTATGTGTTCAGAACCCTTCTCTCCCTCCACTGTGGGTTCAGAACCCTTCTCTCCCTCCACTCTGGGTTCAGAACCATTCTCTCCCTCCACTCTGGGTTCAGAACCCTTATCTCCCTCTACCACTCCGGGTTCAGAAACCTTCTCTCCCTCCATTCGGGGTTCAGAACCCTTTTCTCTATCCACTCTGGCTTCAGGACCCGTATCCCCTTCCACTCTGGGATCAGAAACGTTCAATCCATCCCCCAATCTGGTTTCAGAACCCTTCTCTCCCTACAATCTGGGTTTAGAACCCTTATCTCCTTCCACTCTGGGATCAGAACAATCCTCTCCTTCCACTCTGGGTACAGAACCCTTCTCTCTCTCCACTCTGGGTTCAGAACCTTTCTCTCCCTCAACTGTGGGTTCAGAACCCTTCTCTCCCTCTACCACTCCGGGTTCAGAAACCTTCTCTCCCTCCACTCAGGGTTCAGAACCCTTTTCTCTATCTACTCTGGGTTCAGGACCCGTATCTCCTTCCACTCTTTGTTCAGAACACTTCTCTCCCTCCACTCTGGGTTCAGAACCCTTATCTCCCTCCACTCTGGGTTCAGAACTCTTCTCTCCTTCCACTCTGGGTTCAGAACTCCTCTCTCATTCCACTCTGTGTTCAGAACCCTCTCTCTCATTCCACTCTGGAATCAGAACACTTCTCTCCCTCCACTCTGGGTTCAGAACCATTCTCTCCCTCCACTCTTGGTTCAGAACCCTTATCTCCATCCACTCTGGGTTCAGAACTCTTCTCTCCTTCCACTCTGTGTTCAGAACCCTCTCTCTCATTCCACTCTGGGTTCAGAACCCTTCTCTCTCTCCACTCTGAGTTCAGAACCCGTATCTCCCTCTTCCACTCTGGGTTCAGAACCCTTCTCTCCCTCCACTCTGGTTTCAGAACCCTTATCTCCTTCCACTCTGGGTTCAGAACCCTTCTCTATCTCCACTCTGGGTTCAGAGCCCTTCTCTCCCTCTACCACTGGGTTCAGAACCTTTCTCTCCCTCCACTCTGGGTTCAGATCTCCTCTCACATTCCACTCTGTGTTCAGAACCCTCTCTCTCATTCCACTCTGGAATCAGAACCCTTCTCTTTCTCCACTCTGGGTTCAGAACCCTTCTCTCCCTCTACCACTGGGTTCAGAACAATTATTTCCCTCTACTCTGTGTTCAGAACCCTTATCTTCTTCCACTCTGGGTTCAGAACCCTTATCTCCTTCCACCCTAGGTTCAGAACCCTTCTCTCCTTCCACTTTGTGTTCAGAACCCTTCTCTCTCTCCACTCTGAGTTCAGAACCCGTATCTCCCTCTTCCACTCTGGGTTCAGAACCCTTCTCTCCCTCCACTCTGGTTTCAGAACCCTTATCTCCTTCCACTCTGGGTTCAGAACCCTTCTCTATCTCCACTCTGGGTTCAGAGCCCTTCTCTCCCTCTACCACTGGGTTCAGAACCTTTCTCTCCCTCCACTCTGGGTTCAGATCTCCTCTCACATTCCACTCTGTGTTCAGAACCCTCTCTCTCATTCCACTCTGGAATCAGAACCCTTCTCTTTCTCCACTCTGGGTTCAGAACCCTTCTCTCCCTCTACCACTGGGTTCAGAACAATTATTTCCCTCTACTCTGTGTTCAGAACCCTTATCTTCTTCCACTCTGGGTTCAGAACCCTTATCTCCTTCCACCCTAGGTTCAGAACCCTTCTCTCCTTCCACTTTGTGTTCAGAACCCTTCTCTCCGTACACTCTGGGTTCAGAACCCTTATCTCCTTCCATTCTGGGTTTAGAACCTTTTTCTCCTTCCACTCTGGGTTCAGAGCCCTTCTTTCTCTCCACTCTGGGTTCAGAACCCTTCTCTTTCTCCACTCTGGGTTCAGAACCCTTCTCTCCCTCTACCACTCTGGGTTCAGAACACTTCTCTCACTCCACTCTTTGTTCAGAACCCTTCTCTCCTTCCACGCTGTGTTCAGAACCCTTCTCTCCCTCCACTCTGTGTCCATAACCCTTTTCTCCTTCCACTCTGGGTTCAGAACCCTTCTCTTTCTCCACTTTGGGTTCAGAACTCTTCTCTCCCTCTACCACTCTGGGTTCAGAACCCTTCTCTCTCTCCACTCTTTGTTCAGAACCCTTCTCTCCTTCCACTCTGTGTTCAGAACCCTTCTCTCCCTCCACTCTGGGTTCAGAACCCTTATCTCCTTCCACTCTGTGTTCAGAACCCTTCTCTCCCTCCACTCTGGGTTCAGAACCCTTATCTCCTTCCATTCTGTGTTCAGAACCCTTATCTCCTTCCACTCTGGGTTCAGAACCCTTCTCTCCCTCCACTCTGGTTTCAGAACCCCTATCTCCTCCCACTCTGGGTTCAGAGCCTTTCTTTCTCTCCACTCTGGGTTCAGAACCCTTCTCTCTCTGCACTCTGGGTTCAGAACCCTTTTCCCATTCCACTTTGGGTTCAGAACAATTCTCTCTCTCCACTCTGGGGTCAGAACCCTTCTCTCCCTCCACTCTGGTTTCAGAACCCTTATCTCCTTCCACTCTGGGTTCAGAATCCTTCTCTTTCTCCACTCTGGGTTCAGAGCCCTTCTCTCCCTCTACCACTGGGTTCAGAACCTTTCTCTCCCTCCACTCTGTGTTCAGAACCCGTATAACCCTCCACTCTGGGTTCAGAACCCTTATCTCCTTCCATTCTGTGTTCAGAACCCGTATCTCCTTCCACTCTGGGTTAAGAACCCTTCTCTCCCTCCACTCTGGTTTCAGAACCCCTATCTCCTCCCACTCTGGGTTCAGAGCCCTTCTTTCTCTCCACTCTGTGTTCAGAACCCTTCTCTCTCTCCACTCTGGATTCAGAACCCTTTTCTCCTTCCACTTTGGGTTCAGAACAATTCTCTCTCTCCACTCTGGGTTCAGAACCCTTCTCTCCCTCCACTCTGGTTTCAGAACCCTTATCTCCTTCCACTCTGGGTTCAGAACCCTTCTCTTTCTCCACTCTGGGTTCAGAGCCCTTCTCTCCCTCTGCCACTGGGTTCAGAACCTTTCTCTCCCTCCACTCTGTGTTCAGAACCCGTATAACCCTCCACTCTGGGTTCAGGACCCGTATCTCCTGCCACTCTTTGTTCAGAACCCTTAACTCCCTCCCCTCTGGGTTCATAACCCTTATATCCCTCCACTCTGGGTTCAGAACTCTTCTCTCCTTCCACTCTGTGTTCATAACCCTCTCTCTCATTCCACTCTGGAATCAGAACCCTTCTCTCCCTCCACTCTGGGTTCAGAACACTTATCTCCTTCCACTCTGGGTTCAGAACCCTTAACTCCTTCCACTCTGGGTTCAGAACCCTTCTCTCTCTCCACTCTGGGATCAGAACCCTTCTCTCCATCCACCACTCTGGGTTCAGATCACTTCTCTCCTCCCAATCTGTGTTCAGAAATGTTCTCTCTCTCCACTCTGGGTTCAGAACCCTTCTCTCGCTCCTCTCTGGGTTCAGAACCCTTCTCTCCCTCCACTGTGGGTTCAGAACCCTTCTCTCCCTCCACTCTGGGTTCAGAACCCTTATCTCCCTCTACCACTCCGGGTTCAGAAACCTTCTCTCCCTCTACCACTCCGGGTTCAGAACCCTTATCTTTCTCCACTCTGGGTTCAGAACCCTTCTCTCCCTCTACCACTCTGGGTTCAGAACCCTTCTCTCCCTCCACTCTTTGTTCAGAACCCTTCTCTCCCTCCACTCTGGGTTCAGAACCCTTATCTCCTTCCATTCTGGGTTCAGAACCCTTATCTTCTTCCACTCTGGGTTCAGAACCCTTCTCTCCCTCCACTCTGGTTTCAGAACCCTTCTCTCCCTCCACTCTGGGTTCAGAACCCTTATCTCTCTCCACTCTGGTTTCAGAACACTTCTCTTTCTCTCCACTTTGTGTTCAGAACACTCTCTCTCATTCCACTCTGGGTTCAGAACCCTCTCTCTCATTCCACTCTGTGTTCAGAACCCTCTCTCTCATTCCACTCTGTGTTCAGAACCCTTCCCTCCCTCCAGTCCGGTTTCAGAACCCTTCTCTAAAGACCATACATTTCAGCATAACTTAAGAAAAACAGAAGGGTTTTAGTCAGAATAAAATAATGATTTTAGGCAGAATAACAGATGGGCTTTACTCTGAATAACAGAAGGATTTTAGTCAGCATAACAGAAGCGGTGTAGTAAGAATAGTTTTAGTCAGAAAGACAGAAGGGTTTTAGTCAGAATACAGAAAGATTTTAGACAGAATAAAATAGTGATTTTAGTCAGAATGACAGAAGGGTTCTAGTCAGAATTCTAGAAGGGTTTAGTCAGAACAACAGAAAGGTTTTGTCACAATAACATAATTATTTTGTCAGAATAAGAGAAGGGTTCTAGTCAAAATAACAGAAAGGTTCTAGTCAGAATAGCATAAGCGCTTCAGTCAGAATAACAGGGGTTTAGTCAGAATAGCAAAAGAGTTCTAGTCAGAATAAAATATGGGTTCTAGTCAAAATAACAGAAGGGTTCTAGTCAGAATAACTGAAGGGTTCTAGTCAGAATAACAGAAGGGTTCTAGTCAGAATAACAGAAGGGTTCTAGTCAGAATAACAGAAGGGTTTTAGTCAGATTAACAGAAGGGTTTTAGTCAGAATAACAGAAGGGTTCTAGTCAGAATAACAGAAGGGTTCCAGTCAGAATAACAGAAGGGTTCCAGTCAGAATAACAGAAGGGTTCTAGTCAGAATAACAGAAGGGTTCTAGTCAGAATAACAGAAGGGTTCTAGTCACTAGTCAGAATAACAGAAGGGTTCTAGTCAGAATAACAGAAGGGTTTTAGTCAAAATAACAGAAGGGTTCTAGTCAGAATAACAGAAGGGTTCTACTCAGAATAACAGAAGGGTCTACTCAGAATAACTGAAGGGTTTTAGTCAGATTAACAGAAGGGTTTTAGTCAGAATAACAGAAGGGTTCTAGTCACTAGTCAGAATAACAGAAGGGTTCTAGTCAGAATAACAGAAGGGTTTTAGTCAAAATAACAGAAGGGTTCTAGTCAGAATAACAGAAGGGTTCTACTCAGAATAACAGAAGGGTCTACTCAGAATAACAGAAGGGTTCTACTCAGAATAACAGACGGGTTCTACTCAAAATAACAGAAGTGTTCTAGTCAGAATAACAGAAGGGTTCTAGTCAGAATAACAGAAGGGTTCTAGTCAAATGACATAAGTGTTCTAGTCAGAATAACAGAATGGTTCTAGTCAGAATAACAGAAGGGTTCTAGTCAAATGACAGAAGGGTTCTAGTCAGAATAACAGAAGGGTTCCAGTCAGAATGACAGAAGGGTTCCAGTCAGAATGACAGAAGGGTTCTAGTCAGAAAAACAGAAGGGTTTTAGTCAGAATAAAATAATGATTTTAGTCAGAATAACAGATGGGCTTTACTCTGAATAACAGAAGGATTTTAGTCAGCATAACAGAAGGGTTTTAGTCAGAATAACAGAAGGGTTCCAGTCAGAATAACAGAAGGGTTCTACTCAGAATAACAGAAGGGTCTACTCAGAATAACAGAAGGGTTCTACTCAGAATAACAGACGGGTTCTACTCAAAATAACAGAAGTGTTCTAGTCAGAATAACAGAAGGGTTCTAGTCAGAATAACAGAAGGGTTCCAATCAAATGACAGAAGGGTTCTAGTCAGAATAACAGAAGGGTTCTAGTCAGAATAAAATAATGATTTTAGGCAGAATAACAGATGGGCTTTACTCTGAATAACAGTAGGGTTTTAGTCAGCATAACAGAAGGGTTTTAGTCAGAATAACAGAAGGTTTCTAGTCAGAATAACAGAAAGGTTCTAGTCAGAATAGCATAAGCGTTTCGGTCAGAATAACAGGGGTTTAGTCAGAATAACTGAAGGGTTCTAGTCAGAATAACAGAAGGGTTTTAGTCAGAATAACAGAAGGGTTTTAGTCAGAATAACAGAAGGGTTCTAGTCAGAATGACAGAAGGGTTCCAGTCAGAATAACAGAAGGGTTCTAGTCAGAATAACAGAAGGATTTTAGTCAGAATAAAATAATGATTTTAGGCAGAATTACAGATGGGCTTTACTCTGAATAACAGAAGGATTTTAGTCAGCATAACAGAGGCGGTGTAGTAAGAATAAAATAAAGGTTTTAGTCAGAATAAAATAATGATTTTAGGCAGAATAACAGATGGGCTTTACTCTGAATAACAGAAGGATTTTAGTCAGCATAACATAAGGGTTCTAGTCAGAATGACAGAAGGGTTCCAGTCAGAATAACAGAAGGGTTCTAGTCAGAATAACAGAAGGGTTCTAGTCAGTATAACATAAGGGTTTTAGTCAGAATAACAGAAGGGTTCTAGTCAGAATAACAGAAGGGTTCCAGTCAGAATAACAGAAGGGTTCCAGTCAGAATAACAGAAGGGTTCTAGTCAGAATAACAGAAGGGTTCTAGTCAGTTAAACAGAAGGGTTTTAGTCAGAATAAAATCATGATTTTAGGCAGAATAACAGATGGGCTTTACTCTGAATAACAGAAGGATTTTAGTCAGCATAACAGAAGGGTTCTAGTCAGAATGACAGAAGGGTTCCAGTCAGAATAACAGAAGGGTTCTAGTCAGAATAACAGAAGGGTTCTAGTCAGTATAACATAAGGGTTTTAGTCAGAATAACAGAAGGGTTCTAGTCAGAATAACAGAAGGGTTCTACTCAGAATAACAGAAGGGTTCTAGTCAGAATAACAGAAGGGTTCTACTCAGAATAACAGAAGGGTTCTAGTCAGAACAAGAGGGGTTAATAAATTATATTTAATCAGAGAGGTTGGTTAATAGCCTGTGTCTGAAGTTTGTGTCTCCATCGGCCCTCAGAGAGAGTTTCCATTGTACCCCAAGTCCAGCCCAGGCTGGGCCGGTGCAGGTGTGGGACATGCTTTGCTGATCAAAATCCTGGGGCAGCCAGAGGCTTTGAGTGTGTTTGACGTCCCCCAGCGCCCTGCCCCTCTTCCTCCCCTGCTCCTGCAGCCTCCGTCTCCCCGACCCCCTTATGGGATCCGACAGGCGGAAAAATAATGAATAACACCTCAACCCGGTTCTGACCTGGCTCCAATTCACACACTTCACGGGAGGCGTGATAATACACTCCGCGGGAGGCGTAAACGAACCACTTAATTGAACCTCACAGGATCAAATAATACTAAAGACCCCCCTCAGTAGCTAACTCTAACCCCCCCCAGGAACTAACTCTAACCTTAACTAACCATAACCCGAGCATCGTATACCACCCCCTCAGTAGCTAACTCTAACCCCCCCCAGGAACTAACTCTAACCTTAACTAACCATAACCCGAGCATCGTATACCACCCCCTCAGTAGCTAACTCTAACCCCCCAGGAACTAACTCTAACCTTAACTAACCATAACCCGAGCATCGTATACCACCCCTCAGTAGCTAACTCTAACCCCCCAGGAACTAACTCTAACCTTAACTAACCATAACCCGAGCATCGTATACCACCCCTCAGTAGCTAACTCTAACCCCCCAGGAACTAACTCTAACCTTAACTAACCATAATCCGAGCATCGTATACCACCCCCTCAGTAGCTAACTCTAACCCCCCAGGAACTAACTCTAACCTTAACTAACCATAACCCGAGCATCGTATACCACCCCCTCAGTAGCTAACTCTAACCCCCCAGGAACTAACTCTAACCTTAACTAACCATAACCCGAGCATCGTATACCACCCCTCAGTAGCTAACTCTAACCCCCCAGGAACTAACTCTAACCTTAACTAACCATAACCCGAGCATCGTATACCACCCCTCAGTAGCTAACTCTAACCCCCCTAGGAACTAACTCTAACCTTAACTAACCATAACCCGAGCATCGTATACCACCCCCTCAGTAGCTAACTCTAACCCCCCAGGAACTAACTCTAACCTTAACTAACCATAACCCGAGCATCGTATACCACCCCCTCAGTAGCTAACTCTAACCCCCCCAGGAACTAACTCTAACCTTAACTAACCATAACCCGAGCATCGTATACCACCCCTCAGTAGCTAACTCTAACCCCCCCAGGAACTAACTCTAACCTTAACTAACCATAACCCGAGCATCGTATACCACCCCTCAGTAGCTAACTCTAACCCCCCAGGAACTAACTCTAACCTTAACTAACCATAACCCGAGCATCGTATACCACCCCCTCAGTAGCTAACTCTAACCCCCCAGGAACTAACTCTAACCTTAACTAACCATAACCCGAGCATCGTATACCACCCCCTCAGTAGCTAACTCTAACCCCCCAGGAACTAACTCTAACCTTAACTAACCATAACCCGACCATCGTATACCACCCCCTCAGTAGCTAACTCTAACCCCCCAGGAACTAACTCTAACCTTAACTAACCATAACCCGAGCATCGTATACCACCCCCTCAGTAGCTAACTCTAACCCCCCCCAGGAACTAACTCTAACCTTAACTAACCATAACCCGACCATCGTATACCACCCCTCAGTAGCTAACTCTAACCCCCCAGGAACTAACTCTAACCTTAACTAACCATAACCCGACCATCGTATACCACCCCTCAGTAGCTAACTCTAACCCCCCAGGAACTAACTCTAACCTTAACTAACCATAACCCGACCATCGTATACCACCCCCTCAGTAGCTAACTCTAACCCCCCAGGAACTAACTCTAACCTTAACTAACCATAACCCGACCATCGTATACCACCCCCTCAGGAACTAACCCTCCCTAACCCATCCGTCCTGCGGACACAAACTACCACATATAGATGTGTTCCTCTTCCTGCCTCTTTTAACTTTCACTTTAGTTTTTTCATCATATTGTAAGAAATAGATGTCTTGTTGCTTAATACTGTATTTATTTACTATACAACTGTATTGTTGCTTAATACTGTATTTCTTCTGTTTATACTTTACTATTCCACTGTTGTGTTGCTTTATACTGCATTTATACTGTATGTCTTTACTGCACAACACAGTAAAGGACGATTCTAAACAATCATATTATTTCCTTTGTGGAGGCATTTACATTTTCATTTTATGTTCAATAGTAAAATAACTTTATTTTATTTGATTTCACCTTTTTTTTAACCAGGTAGGCTAGTTGAGAACAAGTTCTCATTTGCAACTGTGATCTGGCCAAGATATAGCAACAACACAGAGTTACACATGGAATAAACAAACATACAGTCAATAACACAATAGAAAAAGTACAGTGTGTGTAAATGAGGTAGGATAACAGAGGTAATGCAATAAATAGGCCGTAGTGGTGAAATAATTACAATATAGCAGTTAAACACTGGAGTGATAGATGTGCAGATGGCCATTTCTATTTAAACACTGGAGTGATAGATGTGCAGATGGCCATTTCTATTTAAACACTGGAGTGATAGATGTGCAGATGGCCATTTCTATTTAAACACTGGAGTGATAGATGTGCAGATGGCCATTTCTATTTAAACACTGGAGTGATAGATG